>NC_068995.1:5569180-5573434 GCF_001194135.2 Octopus bimaculoides | reverse complement strand
AGAGAGAGAGAGAGAGAGAGAGAGAGAGAGAGAGAGAGAGAGAGAGAGAACGTGTATTGGGTTTGTGGAAAGCTGGAAGGTTACAAGTTATTATAACATGTTATAAATTTTAATGATTTCTCTGCAATGAAAGGCTCCAGACATATCGACCGATTGTTGCTCTTTTGACATTTTGCTTAAGTAAATGCAAATGCAGATGACTAAATTTTAATCTTTTTAATATGCCAAATAAAGAGAGAGAGAGAGGGAGAGAGAGAAATAGAGGGAAAGAGAGAGAATGAAAGAGAGATAAATCTATAAAAGCAATGCCAGGACATGATATCAGTGCAGGAATGTTGTAACTATTTTATATTACCATTTCATATTTCCTCTCCTCAATTGATGATATCAATTTTCATTTCCTTGACCTCTTATATATGTGTGTGTGTGTGTGTGTGTGTATGCATGCACGCTCTTTCTTTCTCTTCATGAATAACAAAGTACTCGTCACACGTTGTGGAGTACAATTATTTCCTGTACTCGTTTGGTGACATCCCCGTCGTCATTTCTACTTCCAGTTTATTCATGTTTCGACTGCCAACGAAGAATATTCTATTTTGGAAAATCTAAAAATATCGAAGACGGCGCCACAATTTTCGCATTCATTGGTTATCCCAGGTCACTTGATTCCTTTCCAAAAATTTTATGGGAGAGCTTCATGTTGCGGGAGATAATACATAGCGCGTACATAGTATTGTTATTTATCAGTCGAAATCACTTATAGACGTTTTCTTTGACCTCAAAGCTGAAATAGCTGCCTTTTTTTTTTACTTTTTAAGAAATATTAAATTCTATTTTATTTTCAGTTTTATTCTCTCTCTAATTCAAATGTAACTAATATAGCTGTATTTCTAGTTTGTATTTTTTCCTATGTAATAAGCAGAAAATGTTGCTTTTCTCCAATACAGGATGATAGCGGATATCATTTGTCTTTTGAATTTTGAGCTATGCATAAATTGCGCTGGCTACAAAATCTGTAATACTTATTCATTTCTCGGTGATATTTCATTTTGTGTGTATTTGGGGCTGTTTATTTCGTCTGCTTTCGCTGTATTATTTCCGCTACAGTAATTCAATAAGTGGATATGCTGAATATATCAGGTTCTGATGGTCTTATATATATAATGTGTGTGTGTGTGTGTGTGTGATCGTTCCGAAATTACCACTTCTCTATAGCGTCATAGTCGTAGTTCAACAGTTATTTCTCTTAAGAAAGTATTTTATTGTATATCTATAGTAGCATCAGGTTTGTAATGCTTGAGGAATTTAGGAAATCGGTAAGATTTACAGAGCCGATGTGATGCAAACAACGCTAGCTGAATTTCATAGACTTAATATTAAATATTTTGTTGTCTTCTGTTAAAAGAACTGTTTACATTTCAGAGTCACGAAGTAATTATGTTTCAACAACTAAATACATCATATGGATATATCGCATTATAATATCTTCCTGTTTGTTTTATTTAATATGGGTTGTGTTTCACTTTGCTATTGGAAACATTGTTGTCAAGGCAGAGGCAGTTTTATGTATTTCCGGATTTCATTATGTACATGATATTAACCAGTATACCTCACGATAAGTTTTATAATTGTTAGCATAGGATTTCAGCCCAAATTGAAGTATATCATTTGTTCGTTTGATTTTCAATATATCTGCCTGGACTGAGATGTGTCATAATGTAAAAATCTACTACTTTACGCTTGTGCTTACAGTGAAATCTACACTGAAAACCTTAATGCGGTTTCTGAAATTGTCTCTGCCGTTTCCATTTATATTATTAGGTACGGTCAGTCCTCTGTCTCTGTATGGTCAGTCGTTTGTGTCTGTCTTTACGTTCTGAGTTCAAATTCTGCTGACTTTGCCGTTCATCCTTTTTGGGGGTCGATAAATTAAGTACCAGTTGCGCACTGGGGTCGATCTAATCGACTGGCCCCTCCCCCACAATTTCGGGCCTTGTGCCTAAGGGAGAAAAATATTAGTTCTTACAGTCTAATTAGGATGATTAGGTTTTGCTCCATATTTCTATTTATATATATATATATTGTTACTGCAGTGTAATCTCCCATGATTTGAAGTGTAAGATCCATGCGAAAAGTTTCGCTTGTAGCAACCATTAGAAGGCCGTGCCGGGTCCTAATACGTTTTACAAATGTCATCTTCGATTCTCTCTCTCTCTCTCTCTCTCTTTCTCTCTCTCTCTTTCTCTCTCTCTCTCTCTCTCTCTCTCTCTCTTTCTCTCTCTCTCTCTCTCACACACACACATACACACACACACACACACACACACACACATATATATATATATGTATATTTGTGTGAAGCCGATTAACCGATTAATTGCATTAGATTAAGTATCTAAATATGTCAATTTTTGAAAATTCTTCAGATTCTTTAGCTTAATAATCTTTTGCACTCTAGGGACAAGGCCCGATATTTTTGGGGAGGGGGCCTGTCAATTAGATCAACCCAGTATGCAACTGGTACTTAATTTATCGACCCCGAAAGGATGAAAGGCAAAGTCGACCTCGGTGGAATTTGAACTCAGAACGTAAAACAGACGAAAGGATGTGTGTCTTCATCCATGCGTAGCAGATCTAGGTAACGTGGTAGTCACATTTGTGTTTTGTTTTGTTTTTTTAAATGATACTAGAATTTTTTGATGTGACTATATTTATTGAAAATCTCTGATCTAAGTAAGCATTATATTAGTTGCGATATTTTAATTTTTTAACCGTTTTAGTTCTAGACCATGCTAAGGCACCGCCATTGGTTTTGCTACATTTTTATTTAACCACTTTTTATAGTTAGTATCTGGTGACTGAGAGAGTTTGATGTTGCTACCCTTATTTGCGTTTCTTGTGCTGAAGGTGGTTCATCAGGGACACGTAGTATCAGGGATCCAGTTTTGTTTTCAAGACATCTACATTTACTCCATGTGGGCCTCTCGGGTCTTTTGGAAGGATATTGAAGAGCTGTGACCCTTTGAATCCCAAGTCGTTGGAGTATCTGTTCAGTATTTTGATTGTAAGGGTGGGATCTTTGACATTCTGTGTGTATGCCTACATATATATATATATATAAATAAATATATATATATATATATATATATATAAGCTTCCTAACCGAACTTAAATGAAAGAATCAAATTATATTTATATATATAAGCATTAGCCTAGACCCAAATAACTGCTCTTCTACATTTGTATAAATGTTTTATATAGCGCTTGTCTGCATATTCAGGACATCAATATTTCGTTAAACGCATCCAATTCACTGCATGTAGATCGTTATAAGTAGGTCTAAGTCCTTTTTAAGCAATAATAGCGTTTGTGTATCAATTTTTCTCTTGTACGTGGTCACCCCGGCTCCTTAAATAGAACTCAACAACATGGCTAGAATAGAGAAGTATGATTATTTAATGTTTATTACATATTATACATGTCTATTCACTCAATTCGATGCATTGAGTTCTGCAGTAAATAATGTCTGATATAAAGTAACGTATTTTTCTACACTTCATAACCCTTCACTTCACAATAAACCCATAATATATATATATATATATATATATATATATATATATATATATAACGAGATGAAATATTTAGCCATCTTCTGTACTTCATCTCTACACTGTTGTGCAACACAATGAAGACATATCCATCAACAGGTTAGTAGTTCGCTGAAGCAGTAAATTTGCATTTGCTTCACACTGCTTTTCTCATTGAATTTATTGTAGCAAAGGAAATATTTATTTATTGGTGTAGGTCTGTGTATATGTAGCCATTATTAGAGTCTAAGTGTGCGTGTGTGTGTGTGGTGATTCTATTTACGGGTCTAGTTCTTTTGAATGCAGAAATATGTATGTACGGCTACGTATCTATGGTTCCTAGGATCCCTGCCCGGGAGAAGACTAGCAATGACAGTGAGCCACTACGCTTCCCAATAGACACATTAAAATAGTTTACACCATAAACGCTGCGTATTAGGTCCTCTTTCTCCGTCTCTCTATTTCTCTCTCTCTCTCTCGCTTTCTCGTACCCCTCTCTCTCTTAGTTTCGCGTATATAGTACACCACAAATACATGTTATATATATATATATATATATATATATATATATAATGTATATTATGTGTGTGTGTATAAACTATGTATGTATAAATATATAGAAAAAAGTACACGAGAGTCGGTTTAAACTGAGTTCGTAATTCAC
>NC_068995.1:5564173-5567500 GCF_001194135.2 Octopus bimaculoides | reverse complement strand
TATGTATGTATGTATGTATGTATAACGGGGGTGTACTTGCATAGCATGTGACCTGATCTGAGATTGTGAGCTGAAACAAAAAGAATTTCAGCGTGGAAGGTGTTTATAAGCCATTTAAAAACACAGAAAAACCGTTAGATTTACCTCAACATTTAAATTTAATTTGCCAAAATATTTTCGTCGCTTTGAGACCGAGACCTGTTCACTGAATTTTGTCAGTGAATCGGTCGCAAAGTCGACCTCGGCGGAATTTGAACTCGGAACGTAAAAGCAGACGAAATACCGCTAAGCATCTAGCCCGGCGTGCTAACGTTTCTGCCTGCTCATCAATATCGTCATCCGATGTCGTTTATCTCTTGTTCGATTTGATTTACTCTTTTTTTTTATGTCTATATATTTATTATGCTTTGTCTTTTACAACCATTTCTTTGCCATATTGTTTACTTTTGTTCAAATGGCAGTTACTGACATGGCGAACAATTCCCAACATCTGTCAGGAGAAATTACTAAGACTAGGTTCTAAGTTTGGCATTTCTGTACCAAGTCTTTGTGCAAGTTGGATATTTGTTTTCTATCATACTTGTTAATGTTGTTGTTGGCCTATTTTATGTTTTTTTGTTTCCTGTTTTATTTGTGTGTGTGTGTGTGTGTGTGTGTGTGTGTGTGTGTGTGTGTGTGTGTGTGTGTGTGTGTGTGTGTGTGTGTGTGTGTGTATGTGTGTGTGTATGTGTGTGTGTGTAAGTTCTATGTACTAAAAGGTTATTCATTTTGACATTATTGTAGGGGTAAAAGAAAAATTCCATTTGTCACCAATGTAATGACATCAACAAGAACAACAAATATCTAGCTAGCATCCCTATTATACCACACCCAGAAGGCATTAAAAACCATCTATAATAATAATAATAATAATAATAATAATAATAATAATAATGATTTCTTTTATTTGGCACCAGGGCGCAGGATGAGGGGGACAGTACAAATGGTTAGGGATATAATAATAATAATAATAATAATAATAATAATAATAATAATAATGAACGAAAAGGACACAATCAAATGGTGTCCTTTAAACTCATTTTCCGAAAAGAACAAATACAAAAACAAAATATAGAGATAGCAATGGTCGATGATATGAGAACGATATGCGAGAAGTATGGTTGCCTGTGTAATTATAACTTCACTTTTGACAGAATGTCTTTGAGTGGGATTACCAAATAGCATTGACCCAAATCTTTAGAATGAGATGCAAACGCGCAAAAATTATTATCATCATCATCGCTAGCGTCAACATAATTATGATCTCCATCATCTTCACCAACAACAATGACAATATTATCGCCTCAAACAGCATTGGCATTACCTATAGCAACGGCACTGCCAACAACACCATCGACACGGTCACCTTCTTCATCTGTACCAACTACAGCATTACCAATATCAACGTCGACTGAACCACCACTTATACTAGCACCTATACTCGCACACTCGCAATGCCACCACCGTTAGGGTTACCAACAAGACCACCATTGCTTTATGGCACCAATCCTCACTACCGACACCCACCAAAACATCATTATCATCATTCCATCACCAACAGCACTGCTACCAATACCTCCACCACCACCAACACCACCACCGCTACCAACACTACTACTACCAAAAGCCCTACTACTACTACCAAGCCACACCACTACCAAAACCAACATCACTACCATCATCATTACCACCACCAACAAGAACCTCACCTCCACTACCAACACTACTGACACCACCACTACTACCAGCATTACCACCACCAAAACCATAACTACCAGCACCACCACTACCAACTTCGCCACTACTAACACCACTGCTACCGCTACCACTACTACTACCAACACTACCACCACCAACACCATAACCACCAGCGCCACCACTGCTAACGCCGCCACTATCACCACCACTACTAACGCTGCCACTACAACACCACCACCACTACCAACAACAACACCATCACCACTAGCACCACTACCATCAACACTAGCCACACCATCCTCCTCACCACCAACAACAATACCATTACTATCACCAACCACTCCACCACCGCCACTAGTGTCCCCATCTACATCAACTACGCTACCTTCGACAACACCGCCTTCTCTATCGCCATCACCAACACCACCATAACCAACCGCACCACAAACACCACCACCAGCGCCTCCTCAAGAGACCCTATAATTTATATCTCCACCAAACTTGTGATGTCACTAAATGGCTGTCATTCCTTCACTTATTTCCCACCAAATTACTTCACTCCTTTTAATGCTACTAACACTACTTCCATCATCACATCTCCCACCTTTTGCACCACCACCACCACTATCAAGTAAATACTCAGGTAATTATCAGGTGAAAAGAATTTTATATTCTTAGTTTTTTTGTTTTTTTTTAGAATTATTGGGGTTTTTTTTCTCTCATAATTTATCTCTAACAAAAACAACAAAAACTGAAATAAGTTTTCTCATTTTCCTTTCGTAAAAGATATATTATTTCACGTTGCTGGTGTTGTTGCTCTTGTCACTTCTAGTGTAAGTGCTCTCTCACTCTCTCACTCTCTCTCTCACTCCCTTTCTTTTGCGTCTCGTCTACTGTCCTCAGGTCTTATCCCTGTCATTCTAGGAGCATTTTACTCTCATTCTCTCTCCCTGTCTTCTCTCTCTTATCTACTCTATTGTCCTGAGGTCATGTTCCGTTAATTTAAGGTTGCTAAAAAAATGTAGCTTGCTCTCACGTAGATCGGATTAAAATAATCTTAATATCTGAGTCATTGTAATGTTAGGCTTGGATCTGCAACCCAAAGTGAACGCAATTTACTGCCAATAAATATAGACAGCCACTAACATAATTGCCATCATGAAATACTATGTTGTCTTTCAAGTAGGAACGGTTCAGTTCGACGCTATTGTTTAACCAACTGTATTTTATATATCGCGGCTCATTTTACCTCTTAACACGTTCTTGTCTGGCTCTTTACGTTATAATACTTTCTTTAATATGTTACTTCATAAAATAATCGGCTTTTAGTATATCTAACACATTTCCAGGTGCAACATTCCTGATAACAATAGTTTCATGTTCACAAAGGTGTGATTAAGCAAACGGAATCGACAGTGGCGCCATTGTCGAGCACGATTGTAGTCCAGTTTGTAGCAAGTATTTCGGCAAGGTCAAAGATCTTCCTCTTATTGCGAGTCCCCAAATATTTTGGCGCTACAACGCCATCTCGAACTAATTCACAAACTGACGCACGCACACACACACACACACACACACACACACACACAC
>NC_068995.1:5560701-5564163 GCF_001194135.2 Octopus bimaculoides | reverse complement strand
ACACACACACACACACACACACACACACACACACACACATGCACATATTACACACCACACACATACACACGCACACAAACACATACACACAAATGCACATACAGTAAGGACTACTTTATTTCTTTTTAGAATCTTGTTTTAAAAATTTGTTTTAAATACCACACAGGTACATAGACACGACGGGCTTCTTTCAATTTCCCTCTCTCGAATTCACTCACAAGCCTTTGGTCGGCCTACAGCCATGGTAAAATCACTTGCTCAAGTCACTAAGCAACGACACTGAACCGGAATCGATGCAGTTGCAAAGCAAACGCCTTACCACACAACCAAGTTTTATGAGTAGTAATACCTAATAGAAAATAACTTATTCGCCTAAGTTTTAACATCATCTCCTTTAGAATAGTTACCTCACGCAGTATTACGCAGGTCCAAGCGTTCCTGCCACCTTTCGAATCCGGCCCGGAAATCGTTTTACATAAGCAAGTCGAGGACTTTCTATGATCCACTCTGGATATCGACAACTGTTAAAACGGTAACCTTTGAGCGGCCTTTTTGTCTCGGGAAACAAATGAAAGTCCGTAGATACTAAACGTAGCCAATAGGGCGTGTGCTTTGGGGGCGGGCAAGAAACTCACAAGCGGGGAGAGTTCGGTGACGGAGTGCATTATCGTCATGAAGAATTCAATTCTTTGCTCTCCACAAATCCGGTCGCTTTCGACGAATGTCCTCCCTCAAACGCTTCCTTTAATCACTTGTTTTCTGCATCCTGAATCATTTTAGTTCACACGTTCGTATCGGCCTTTTTACAATCTATTACTTTCTCTATTATGTTACTGATTAAAATAAGAGGTTTTTACCATATCTACCACCCCATTTCTAGGTGCAGCATTCCTAATGACAGTAGTTTCATATTCATAATGGTGTGATTAAACTAACCGGAACTGACAGTGGCCCCACTACGACGCTTCATTGCGGTTTACTCTGCTGCAAGTATTTAATCAACGCCGCTTACTGAGACTACCCCACAACATTTCAAGGTGCTGCTACTCAATCTCGAACTAACTCACAAAGTGACACACACAAACACACACACTGAATAATGAGTCTCGTCAGTTCTTCCTAGAATATTGTTTTAAAGATATGTTTTTATATTATTAGGCCCACTCAGGGCTATGTATAGAAATTGTCTTTCTAGCCACGAGATTTCACGATTTCACTCTGTGCCATTTTAGGCAGGTTTCTTCTGATGTCGCCCCACTTGACCAATGCATTGTGAGTGACTTTATTAGACGGAAACTGTGTGGAACCTCTTCGTATATATATTCATGTTTGTCTACATTTGCCTTTGTTTCCTCACCCACAGCTTCACAATCAGTGTTTGTTAATCTCCGTATCTTAGCGTTTCGACAAATAAAAGAGACCGATAGAATGATCTAAATTTATTTATAAGCACTAGATTTGATTCAATGGACTAACACTTGAAGTGTGTTTGGCAGCATGGCTGCAGTCCAATGACTGAAACAAGTAAATGCAAAGAATAAATCTTCACGAAACATTTAAAACAATTCTTGGTCTAACTTTCACTAAAATCATCCAATACGGAAGCTTCACAGATTCGGAAAAAGAAAAAAGAAAGAAAACACTTGGAAATGAATAGAGACGAGTCTGATGTAAGGTGGAGTCAAAGAAACAATTAATGCCAAGGAAACTTCTTGTATTTTTGATTTCTATTAAACCCAACTAAATGTGACTTCCGTTAGAAGATCGAAATCATTACAGCAACATCAACAGTCTTCTTTCCTGGCGTAGAATTCTCAAGTAGAACTTGTTTAACTATAGAGGGTGTTTTGTATTTATGAGGATTCATTCCAATTTCCCATTTGCAGTATACAATTACTCTTTTCATAGAATCGATCCAGCAAGAGATCTTCCACTTAGTGACTGCAACTGATTGAAATAGCTGCAAATCACCCACCGACTACGTCCTCTCGGCTAAAAGCATTGCGTGCTACGCTGAATAATGTAGTCCTTGAGATACGTTTCTATACAAAACTACGGCATGTTCACAGCTTGAATCTTTTTAACTCCTGGCACTTATCTTTTATTTGGTCCAGTCGATGGAATGCGGCCATGCCGGGGCCATGCCGTGGCCAGGCCTTGAGCTGTTTTTCGTCGGACAGTAGTAATGACACCATTTTACTGAAAGTAGAATAGATTATGATAACTTGCGTGGAGCTTTAAATTCAACAGAAGCTGTCGTATGTCTAATTATACACGCAAGAAATACCGTACAGCGTATATGTTATATAAGTTATGCTGCGAGTAGTTTAACGCTTCCCATATCATAGACGCTGATTGTTAAAAACAACAGCTACTACTACTACCACCACCACCAGAAACATTATCCCTACCACCATTACAAATTTTACAATCAAACCAACTATTACCACTACTACTTACTATATATAAGTATATCTATCTATGCAACCATATCTACCTATAAACATATCTATCTATAAATATATCTATCTTTACAACCGTATCTAGGTATAAATCTCACAAGGGCAAATGTTACAATGCTGTAAAGTTCTCAGTGATGACAAGCTGCTGGCATATTTTTCACTTTCTAATATTAAATATAGACATTCTAAAGAGAAATCATGTGAATAAGTGCCACATTTGGCACAGTGTGCCAGAGGTGTATCCAATATCTCACTATATCTAGCCAGTTATTACAGAATAGTTTACCGTTTCCGTGGTATTTCACCGGAAATTTCTTTACCGCGTCTTGAGTAGATTTCCAAGTTTGGAAGCTTTATATATTTATTTAAGAAGTTTCTTTCCTGAACTGATCGTTTTACTTTGTATTTGATCTTATCTCTACTATTGTGTGTGTATGTTTCTATCAGTTCGTCTGACTGTGTAACATACGCACATACGCAAAAATGCACAGGTATATATAATTAAATTTGTCTGCATAATATAATGTATTAGAAAATGTATAGTAAACTTCAAATAATCTATCTACCGATTTTAAACCTGTTGTCGGAATTGAAACAGATATAAATTCATTTCGTAGTTCTCTTCAGACACGGAAAAATAAAGGAGATTGTTCTAATTTTTTTCATGGTCTGCTGTTTTCACCTCAGATAAACAGAGGACTCATCATTCCTCGACTTGAAGTAAATGGTTGTTTAAACCAATCGCATAAAAAAATAACTTAGTTGAAACGGAAGACTAATCTGTGTGCTGTAATTGAATAATTGAAATCTAAACATAATACATGATGCATTAGAAAACCTAAGAAAAATCCAATGCATACACATGCATGCATACATACATACATACATACATACACACACGCATACATACATACATACATACATATACTAAATTTGAAATCCACTAATTTTGGATCGCCTTGATAACACTGGGTTAACATATATTTTCGGAAATACATTA
>NC_068995.1:5559543-5560544 GCF_001194135.2 Octopus bimaculoides | reverse complement strand
GTGTGTGTGTGCGTGTGTGTGTGTATTCGCATTTGTCTTGCTTTTACATGTTGATTCCTTAACGATGAATATATGTGGAATTCCAACAGCTCTTACTTCTTTGGAGGAGAGCACACATATATTTTGAAACATGTGTAGGAATTAAAGGAACTTTTAATTATATGCGTGTTGCTCCATTTATTGTTATTATTCATATCTACTCAAAATGTATCACTTCAGCTTGGTATCTCTACCTATAAAACGGGTGTGATATCCTGATTTTTTGTGTAATTTTTGCTACCCATGGTAACTATTAATATATTTACATTGTGAATGGTTTTTTTAAACTAAGATAATATTAATATATACATAAACTAATATATACATATATATATATATATATATATATATATATACAGACACATACATATGTCTATCTAGACTATCCCACCAAACATTTGTGTGTGTGTGTGTATGCATATTTATGCTAATGCGTATGTATACACAAATATGTATATGTATGCGCATGCCTATTTACATAACATGCTTAAAACAATACTTCTCTGGAGATCTCTCGTATCTGACTCCGTCATTATTCAATTTGAAAATATAATCTGGTATGCGTGTGTGTGTGTGTATGTGTGTGTGTGTTTGTGTATATGCGTGCGTGTTTCTACCTATTAGCTCATCTGTGATTAGTGTTGACGTCATATTGCTGTTGTACCAATTTCTTTTTCTTGTTCATTTTATCGTCATTAATCTGCTAGTTCTTTGTTTAACCATGGAAACCAAGAAAATTCATTTCGAATTAAAATACAACACACACAGACACACACACACACACAAACGCGCACACCACATTCCTGTGTAGACATTCGAATATGTATAAATGTACATGTTTATATATATATATATATATATATATATATATATATAGATAGATAGATAGATAGATAGATAGATGTGTATAAATTTACAGATGTGTGTGTTCGTGTCTGTCTGTATATATATATATATATATA
>NC_068995.1:5557215-5558480 GCF_001194135.2 Octopus bimaculoides | reverse complement strand
TCAAAAAGTTCTCACAGTTCTTGACACGATCAAGGAGATCTTGTGTAACTGAAACCCAAGGGTCTTTTCGGTCCGCTTTTTGCACAAACTTGGCAAATACGCGTCTCGTACCCAAATCTTCAGTGATAATGGACTGAACTGAACCGTAACTAATCTACACATCCTTTTCTATTTGTTTTTCTAAAAGTGAAAAAAACATTTAGACTACTTATTCCCCTCTGGCATATTTCATTCTTTCTAATTAGTTTTACCGTCTCTGGCCCCTTTCCTCTATGTGCTTACGTACATGCATTTGTATTGAGAGAAAGAAAGAGTGGCTGTGCATTACTACGTAACATTACTATTTTGACTGCTCCATTTTATCTGTTTTGTTATGTCTTTATTCAATAAGATGTTACTCACCTATCACTCAACTCTTCACCGTTACTAAATAAATGGTGTCTGAATGATCTCCCTCGACCCTTCTCGTGAAGTAACATAGCCAACTGTGAACTACAAGGTGGAGAGAGGGGAGGAAAATAGCTTCCAGTACTTTATTTATCGATCCCGAAATGAGAAAAGGCAAAATTTTATACAGACACCTATCAGTATTAGTTCTTGCCACGACTCCAGACATTCTGTTCACGCCATCCTTCACCCCAGTTCCAGCATTCAAATATCTCCTATTTACACCTTCCTTTTGCTCGCATTCCTTCCGCTTCCTCCTACGTCTTCGTCCGGTGTCGTCTGCTTTCATTGAAAATAGTTTTGTACGTGGCGCCAAGCAAAATTGTCTAAAAGCGGTGAATCTCCAGAGCGTCTACGACTTTAGCGCCCTCAATCTGCTCCATTTCTTCTTTTTTTTTTCAATTTTATTTATTTTTCGTCGGTTAATTTTTTTTTTACTTCATTGCTTCCTGGTCTTCAGATTTTCTTTTTCTTCAGAATTCTTTATGACTTCGGGAGGAACTAAACGTGTTCATTCATAACGTTGGCTTTTCCTTTATTTATTTTTGGTTCTGCTTTAGATTTCGTTTATCTTTTACATTTCTTATGTCAGTCAACATACTTCCTTGCAGCATCACACACACACACACACACACACACACACACACACACACGAAAAGACAGGCGGACACCTGTATACATGCCTTGACATACATTCCAAGAAACACACGCACGATTATTTTCTCACATCACTGATGGAGAGATAGCAGATAAGTAGTGAGTTCAGTGTGTGTGTGTGTGTGTGTGTGTGTGTGTGTGTGTGTGTGTGTGTGTGTGTG
>NC_068995.1:5552778-5556791 GCF_001194135.2 Octopus bimaculoides | reverse complement strand
GTATATACACACACACATATATAATCTGTCTGTCTTTCTTTGAATTGTTAAACCTCCCGGCGGGGCCATGTTGTGTGACCGAACTAACTTGATCAGGACAAAACACGAACTTTATGAAGTTCGTACGCACAAACGCGCGCTTGCACATATAACACAAAATAGTCGTTGATAGGCTTACATGCGTGCATTTGTTTCTTTGTGAGTGTGTGTGTGTGTGTGTGTGTGTGCGTGTGCGTGTGTTTGTGTCTCTATATGAGAGAGAGTGTGCGTGAGAGAGAGAGAAAGTAAGGGTTGTTGATGAATCTAAAACACCAACAAAATACATGAAACAGTTGATCGATATCTGTGTATTTACAGATTTGGGGATTTGTAAATAGGTATGGGTGCAGAAGAGGATGATGTTTTGGTAGACACACAGCTTAATCTCAAGTTCAATATTGACCAAAGGCAACTACATCATTTCAAGTTAATCAAGGGGGTTCTCTGAGACACATTCTACATAGCTACAATTGCAGGTTAACGAACGTCGCTCTACAAACTCCCTCTATCTGTTTGATATTGTACGAAGCCCAGTTTCCCTCAAATATATCCTATCAACTTAGAAATGTGACGCCATGTTGAACTGTTGTTAATTCAAATAGCAAGGATGTTTACAGTTTTTTTATGCTATTTATTATATATTTCATACAATAGTACTGGGATGGGTTTAAAAACAAGCTATAAGAACTAGGACAGCACCAAGAACAAAATCCACCAACCACAACTATAACAACCACAGCAACAGAAAACACATGATCCGACAGGAAGAAGACAGATCTTCTGTAAAGTATTTACGTTTTAGTTTCTAGTTTATAGACGCAGGCGTGGCTCTGTGGTAAGTAGCTTGCTCACCAACCACATGGTCCCGAGTTCAGTCCCACTGCGTTGCAACTTGGGCAAGTGTCTTCTGCTATAGCCTCGGGCCGACCAAAGCCTTGTGAATGGATTTGGTAGACGGGAACTAAAAGAAGCCCGTCGTATATATATATGTGACTATGAATGCTATATACATGTATAGAAATGCATGTATGTACGCATGATTCGCCGTAGTGTGTGTATATATAGGTATAAAAGCTGAATACAACAAAAAAGCTAGCGTGATATATTTCAGTACATTTCACATTGAATTGGTCTCCATGTTTCAAAATTCATAACCAGTGCAGTTGGGGTAGCTAGAGAGATATTTTTGCGAATTCCACTTCAGATTTTGTATTTCATTTTTTTACCTCCAATATTTTATTTATCAAATTACTTTAATGGAAACAAATCACAATTAAATGTCGTTTTTAATCAAGTTCGTAAATGCTTTAATTCTTTTTTTTTTTTTTCTCATTTCCTCTGATTTCTTAAATATCCGATTATGAGAAAACAATAAAACGTGAATAGTTTTCTTAATCCGCTAAAATGAAATAATCTATATTTGAAGACTATAATATAATCTGGTATTAATATTTCATGAATATTTTAATCCAGCGACAAAGTACCTGTGAAATTTAGTCTTTTGAAAACAATTGAAATGATCGCCTATTTCTAGCAGTCAATCAATTTCATTGTCTAAAAGCCCTCTTACATACATATTCGCATATATATATATATATATAATGTGTGTATGTGCACGCGTGTGTATATGTGTGAGTGTGTGTGTGTGTGTGTGTGTGTGTGTGTGTATGTGCGCGCGTGTGTATATATGATATAAATATTGGGTTTCAAATTTTAGCACAAAGGAAGAAATTTCGAGCGGTCCGGGAAGAGGGCTAGTCGATTAGATCGACGACAGTGTTTAACCGGTACTTATTTCATCGACCCCAAAAGGATAAAAGGCAAAGTCGACATCGGCAGAACTTGAACTCCGGACATAAACACGAACGAAATGCCGCTAATCATTTTTCCCGATGTGTTAACGATTCCGCCAGCTCAGCGCCTTACACACTCAAACAAACAGTGCATGTATATATGTATGAGTGTTCATGTGTGTGCATGTGTGTGTGTGTGTGTCTGCGTGCGCATATACATACATATAATGTATGTATATGTTCTTAGGTTCATTCGTTATTATAGCCAAGGCTTAATAGCCACAACGTGATCTTTTCTATACATAGTGTTTTTGGATTGAATCATTTCTCTCTTAAACTGCGTAACATTGATATTTATATTCTATAGTATATACTGAGTAATTTTCTCTGACTGGTGTCAAAAGAAACGTATAGATACTTCTGCGTATAAGGCAGAGGTAAACAAATGTATGTGTATTTGTTGTGAGTGTGTCTATGATGAAGACACGGCCTTGGATGTACAATGGCAACTATATGATGACGTAATTAATACGGCCACACTTCATTTTTAAATCTGACTCCGTTCTGAAGACTTTCCCTACGCTCTAACAGTCACTTGACTCATCCGTGTCACACACAGGAACACATACACAATGTTAACGTAGAGCTAAGCATAAGATAACATCAATTTTAGCGTGTGACTAAATGGAAAATATTAGACGGTTTAAATCCACGTTGTCAGTTTGATGTCCACTGGTTGTTTCTTTCTGCTAGGAAAGTATTTTCTCTGACAGGATAACGATTCCGCCCGCTCGCCGCCTTTTCAACTCAACTCATAAGTTTCCGATTTTTGCACACGCCCAGCAGTTTTTTTATGGAGGGAAACAAACCGATTATATCAACGTCAGTGTCCCAGTAGTACTTATTTCAATCGGTCCCTCAAGCATGAAAGGCAATGTCGCCTTCGGTGGCATTTGAACTCAGAGTGTAAAAAAGCTCAAAGGAAATCCTCTAAGTATCTTCCAGCTTGTCACCTTAAGTACCCGAATAATAAAAAAAATAGTCTACTGTAATCCCTCGACTATCGCCGGTGTTACGTTCCAAAAACCCCTGCGATAGGTAAAAATCCGCGAAGTAGAAACAGTACTGTACTGTGTATTTTTAAAAACTAATTTCATAATTTGTATTTATTCATTTTATCATAAATGGAAAACAACACCACAGAGGAATCGACGTAAGCTTAAATAATAAATCGCGATATGGGGAAGGATTACTGTAGATTTCCTGTCCCAAGTCGATCCACGGTTGATTTGAACTCAAAACGCTCAGTTACTAAATTACATGTAAAGTGATTTTTCTGGCGCCACAACAATAATGTAAAGGAGCGTGGCTTAGTGGTTAGGGTATTCAGATCACGATTGTAAGGTCAGTTCCCGGCGGGGTGTTGTACCCTTGAGTAAGATACCTTATTTGACATTGCCCCAGTCTACTCAGCTGGCAAAAATGACCCGTATCTGTAATTCAAAAGGGGCCATCCTTGTCATATTCTGTGTCAAGCTGAATCTCCCTGAGAACTTCGTTAAGGTTCCGCGTGTCCGTGAAGTGTTCAGTAATTTGCACGTTAATTTCAGGAGCAAGCTGTTCCGTTGATTAGAACGACTGAAATACTCGTCGTCGTAACCGACGGAGAGCCAATTAGTAATAACCATCATAATAAACTATCGCCATCTATAATACATTAATAAAATTTCAAGTATCTAGAGCAGGTTGTGTAGAATGTTGAATGATTTTTAATTTGTTCAAAATAGACCAATATTTTAACCTTTTCGATGTACATCCGCCATCAGAAAAAGATATGGTGAGAATTGGTAATGTTTTGTCCAAGAGAGTTAAGAAACAGTGACAAAGGAATGGACTCAATAACGCTATGACGGAAATGTGTTATATTGAATACGTGTTCAAGCCATAAGAACATGGACATGAAACGGATATTAAAATGTCTTATTTTTCTACCACTTCGCCCTGATTAACATCCAGAGATATTCGTTTCTATTGAATCCTGCTACCTGCTTAAAACTATGGCATGGAGTTAATTATGTAGCTACCAATGCAAACACACACAAACACATGTACACCCACACATATACACCCACCCACACTCAAACACAGATACACACACACACACACACACACACACACACA
>NC_068995.1:5551790-5552597 GCF_001194135.2 Octopus bimaculoides | reverse complement strand
TATATATATATATATATATATATATATATATATATATATATCTGAGTGTGTATGTGTGTGTGTGTTTATTCTTTTCTAATTAAGTTTGAATTTGTATATATGCATTTTCTCTATTTCTCTCTCTGTCCACATAAGCGCGTTTTATTACGTGTTAGGACACACTGTTCAGAGTTTTCATTGAGACTGAAGCAGCGTATGTCTGATTGTAACTCGGTTCCCATGTTGGTCACCTGGCACTTGACGTGGACAAAATATACTGCCACACCATGCTTTATTAAATCTTATTTAAAAATATTAGCCACCAATTTTTATAGGTGACGCCTTCAGTTACACCTAGAGCAATCACGGGCGATTTCTTGAATAACACTTACGTTGCTGACGTGTCTGTTGACATATTCTTCATGGTTTCGAAATTTGAGTTATTGCATTTCAAACAATCCGCTCTTTAATCTGATTCAACTGTAGACAAATCTCTATGAAAGATTTTATGCAAATTTGTGGGAGAATTTCACACAAACATGTTAACATTCCAAGTAATTCATTATTCAAATTGCTAAAAATTGCCAATTATACATTATACATTCACTTCGTCAGAAAGATTGATGACTAAGCGACGAGGCTTTATTTAGTCATTATAATACTCAGAGCCACCAACACAGCTCTTCGTCTGTGAGAACGTTACATCGCCTGGTGGCCGCACGAGTTTTAAAGATGTGTGTACATGCATGTGTGTGCGCGCGCTCGTGTGAACGTAGCATCTACGTATGAAAATAAATGTGCCTGTTTATATGTATGTATGTATATATA
>NC_068995.1:5548826-5551537 GCF_001194135.2 Octopus bimaculoides | reverse complement strand
TGTATATCCAACACATTGCGTACTTTATCTGCCAATCCTGCTTTTTTTTTTTGTTATATATAAAAATGTCACACTCTGCTTTTCGTCTTCTTTATTCATTGAAATAAATCAACAAGTTAACCTATTGATGGATATTTTTCCTTGATCAATGATCAATTAATGATTCCTTTTGATTGCCAAATCGCGTGAACGCTACTTTCAATGTGCCTGTGACTGTTTGTTGGTGTGCGTCAGTGTCTGTGTTGTCTATACGTATGTGTATACGCGTGTATGACTGTATGTGTGTTAGTGAGCTATATGTATATCGACACATTTAATGTCATACCAGGTACGAGTGCGTCAATTCTCTTTCATAGCTCACTATTTTTAGATTAACAACAACGTATAATGACAGCGTTATTATTATTGTTGTTGTTGTTGTTGTGTTCATTAGTAATAGTTGCTGTAGTAGCAGTAGTAGAGGTACATAAATGGAATCGATTTAGGCTTCTTTTTCTAAAAAAAAAAAATTAGTCCATACCGGTTTAGTTCTCTGCTGCCATTAACATTAAGAACGCGAAACCCGTCTCTTTGAATCAAAGAACTAAAAAGTATGTAAAACAAGTGCAGCAGAAAAATAAATATACACAAAAAATAACAAAGAAATTACAAAGAAATACAGCAAAAATCTATGAATAGTCTATCCATTAAATTCCATTTAATGCCTAAAAAACATCACACTTGATTATTCCAAGCTAATAAACATTATTCGATACATTTGCTTCGGTTTTCGTTTCTAGCTTCGATATTTTTCTGTTTTATTTTTATTTATTTATTTTTTTCTCAACAACGGTTCCCCCTTGATGATTCGCTAAGATTGGTTTTGATTACACTCTCTGAAAGACGTAACGCTGAATTTCTATCCGAAATCAATCTAATGGACATGTTCGAGTTATAACAATGGAATAAAAACGCTTGTTATTGACCAGAGAATAGCGGTTTTGCCTTGCAACAGAAAACTATTGAATATTTACCGTATTTTCATATTTTCATGTGAAGATAGTTTCATACTTTATACTTGATATATTCAATTCATTCTTCAATCGTATATATTCCACTCAGAAGTCTTTCGTATGAAACACTATGGCGACAGACTTTCTCTTCCATTTCGTGTCAAAGCAAATTATTACATTTGCTCGATATTGTAGATTTCCTTCGTTACATTCTCAAGATCGTCTGTTTTAATCAATTGAAGAAATGTTAGAATTAGTTTCAAAATCTGGATTTCAAATCAGCAATTATTTTACTGCACTTGTGCAGTGTTTATCATTAAGTACAATAAAATATATTTGTGTAATGTTAATATCATTAAAATAATGCGTTTCTTTTTTTTCTTTCTTTATAAGTCTCTTCAAGTGCCACTGATCGTCAGCTTTAATCAATCGGAGACATGTCGGAATTGAGATAAATTTTGACTTCAAATCAATGGTGATTCTAGTTTACTTCTACAATATTCTTCATTTAGAAAGAACAATCGCATCAATCCATTCCATTCATTTATTTATTTTTAATATCTTTAAGAGCTATAAAATCGATTGTCTGCTTTAATCAGTTGAAAAGGTGTCAAAATTTTGTGTAATCTTTAATTTAGTGTAATCAACCGAAAAGTGATTCTAACTTTATTTCGACAACATTTATCATTTAAATATACGAAAAAACAACTTGCAGGTAAGAACGACAACATTTCACAAATCCCTTAACTGGCTCCTAATTAAATATCACTAAATAGGCGCGACATTAATCCACCGGTTGAATAAGGCGACTGTCTGGTTACTCTCCTAGAACTGATCTATTGACTTTAATTAACTATTCCATCAGTAATGCATAAGAGCTAACGATGCACGCTGCATCATCGTGGAGAGTCGATTCTCGCCTCATTTTTTAGTAGTAACTTGTATTTTCTTTTTATTATTGCTGTACAGTAAATGCAAACTTCTGGTAAATTAAGTGAGCGACATTTCAATTCTAGTATGAATCCCGTTCGCATAATACAAAGTTTTGGCCCTTCCCCGCAAATTGTAAAACAATGGGTCACACGAAACGTTATATTCTTTACAGATAATCACTAAATATTTTCAGAACTTCATAAAATGTTGACAAAACAGGCAACTCGTAAATTAAGTCAGGCCGAGAGAGTGAAGTTAGTAACTGGTTGGTAGAGCATCACACTGGAATTATTCCTCAATCGTTCCTCAATCTAGTCTCTCGGTTCCAATCACTACGCAATCGACTGCCACATATTGTTCCACTGTATCCAATAAAATCATATCCAGCTGAACGGTGCATGGCGGATAGGTGAGCTGCATACTAGATACCCTTGCTGTAATGTAGTTTATTCCCTTCACCTTACTTTTTAATACTGCCAGATACATAAAAGGTTTAACAATAGAACGAAAATGTTTCTTATTGACAATAATTACGGTTTCATTTTTGTATTCGATAAAATAACTATCAGGCAAGTAGTGGCTGTCCACAAAAGGTACTAAAGTCGTTTTCCAATACATATGTGTATGCCAAGCTCTTTGTGTGTGTATGTGAGTGCTTGCGTTAATTTGTGTACGGATGTGTGTGTGTGTGTGTGTGTGCGTGTGTGTAGCAGATCAGCTACCTATTTATCTATGAAATCCATTATCAATGAATCAATTCATGTTATCCGCCCCCTCTTTCTTTCC
>NC_068995.1:5544079-5548816 GCF_001194135.2 Octopus bimaculoides | reverse complement strand
GTGTGTGTAGCAGATCAGCTACCTATTTATCTATGAAATCCATTATCAATGAATCAATTCATGTTATCCGCCCCCTCTTTCTTTCCATGACTCTCCTCTGTCTCTCTGTCTTTCTCTCTCATTTTCCCACCTCTGTTTCTCTGTTTCCATCTTCTAATTCCTTTGTTACCCTTGTATTTCTGCCTCTCTCGTCTCTCACTCCATCTCCATGAACGTAGTTATTAATATCCCACTCTTTCAAGATTAAACGCGCGCGCATATATATATACATACATATATATATATATATGTATATATATATATATATATATATGTATGTATGTATATAATGATTACCAACCCTTTAGGTATCAGCCTTATGCCTATCGATCTTTCAATCAATTGATCTATCTGTGAATATATAAATACATCTATCTGTCTATCCACATATATTTCCATACAGTAGCCTATTTGGGAACACATTCTCATATTTCCCTGACTATGAAAGCACGCACGCACACACACGCACACACACACACACACACAGATATATATGTTCGTATGGATATAGATGAATGTATATATATGTGTGTTATATAAGTATGTGTGTGTATACACTGTTATATATGTATGTCTATAGTCTGTAGGCGTATGTATGTCTATCTGCCTGATTGTTCTAATTAAATATTTCACTTTCGTGATATACATCTATTATTCTATCAAATTTATCTATCAAACAATTGATCTAGATGAATATTTATTTATCGATTAATGTATTTATATTCTATCTATCAATATACCGTTATATCTAGCTATATTATTGTCCTTGAATTTATTTGTGTATCTATCAATGATTCTACCTTTCTGTTTATCAATGTAGCTGTGAATCAATCAATCTATCTATTTTTCGGTCTATCTATTTATCTATCTGCTTATACAATTTTCGAGAGACATAACTATATATATTGTCGATCTGACTAATCCATCTGTCTAAATATATATGCATCTACCTATGCTTTTATCTATCCATCCGTCTATCCATTTATCTATTCGTCCATGTATCTATCTAGTTACTCATCCATGCATTCATCTGTTCATTCATCTGTTTGTTGTTCCATCTATTTCTTAATCAATCCATTTAGCCATCCATTTCACCTTCCATTTGCCCATCCTCATCTGTTTCTCCATCCGTCTATCAGCTCATCCAACCAGCTTATCTATCCATCCATTCATCCTCTTTTATCTATCTATCTATCTGTCTATCTGCATACCTATCCACCCATCAATCTGCCTATATATATGCCTACCTATCTGCCTATGCATCTATCAATCTATCTATCAAGAACAACTGAACATTGACCGATGGTGTAATACTGTACTGACTATAGAGTTTAAAATATTGTGTAGTTCTTGACTGGAATTTCATTCCTCGTATAATCTTACTCAAGCCTGTCTGTCTGTCTGTCTGTCTAACTTCACCGCCACCATCTCACAGAGATATATATATTGTGTGTGCACATGTATGTGTCCCTGTAAGTAAGTGCATGTGTGTATACGCATTTATGAAATATGTGTGAGTAAAAGAATGTTCAAGAACGAGTAAATCCGTGAATGATATGATGACGAAATCGAATGAATGTGATTGAATGAAGAAAATGCATAGAAAAAGAGAAAGAATGAAAGGAAAAGGAAGTTAGAAAACGAAATGTTCTCGTTCAAATGGAAAAGAAAATGTTGTTTTCTATCTCTCACTTTCTGTCTCTCTTCCTTTTTTTTTTGTGGAGTGGGTTATCTGTAGTTCTTGTTTTTTTTTGTATCTATTTATATTTGTCTGTTGTGGCCTGGTCTTTCGATGGAACCTTCATTAAAGTTACATAATAATAATAATGATAATAATAATAATAATGATAATAATAATAACAGTGATGATGATAATAATAATAATAATAATAATAATAATAATAATAATAATAATAATAATAATAATAGTGTATAAAAACCAAACGAAGACAGTATGATTTAATTAACTTACATTCTTTACAAGCAAGAAATCCAATTGGAAATTGGAATTAAAAAAAAAAATGGAAAAGGAAGACCTAGTATGTGTGTCGATCTGTCTGTGCATCTTGTACATGTTGCTGTCTCTTTAGTGTTGTTGTTTTAGTGCGGTTTCTACATTTCTTTTTGTGTTTATTTGGTGTTTTGTATGTGCTTCTTTTCTGTTGTTGTTTTATTTTGTTCTTTTTTTTTCTTGGAGTACGGTGGGGTGAAGCAAGAGTAGACTATCTAACAAATGGTTTGAAGAACAAATTAGATTTTTTTTTTTTCCGAAATAAAGATCTTTATTGCAATAACGAAATGGCCGACATACTGCAATGACTTTAAGCTGTCAAAGCTAACCATTACTGACCGTTGGTTAAAATACACGTAAACAACGACAGCAATTCATTCCTACTTCCTTTTATATTTGTTGTTGTCTCTTCACTGTTACTACTCCTTTTTTTATAGTTTGTCTCGTTTCTTATTGATTCTTTGATTTTCTGATCATGGTTTTTAAAACTTATTTTACTTTTTTTTACAATTTATTTCGTTCATTTCAATTAATTTTTTTTAGTTTTTATCATTATTCTTATTGTAGTTACGGCGGATTCCAAAAGTTGTAGTTTTTGTTGTTTGATGTGCTAGATTCCGTTTTTAGTCTCTCCAGTTCTTTAAATCATTAAAATTAAATATGATTTCCACGTTCTTCCCCTTAACTTTCTTTTTCTCTGCCTACATCTCTCTCTGTGTGTCTCTTATATAAATGTGTATATATATACACACACTCACACACACACACACATATATATATGTGTGTGTCCATTTCTCTTTCTCGGTCTCATATATATATATATATTCAGTCACTCATAAAAAATGGCAGCTATATATTCACTCATACCACCATTATGATAACCATAATAATGGATTGTAATTTTCGAAGGGGAAGGGGTAAGCCGATACAGTCAGCATCATTACTTCGCTGATATTTCATACTATCGGCCCTGAAGGAATGAAAGGCAAAGAAAGCCGCCATGTGATATAAACTCCAAAAGTAGAAAGCATTTTATCCGACACAATCACGATTCTGCCAATCTAACATAATAATAATAATAATAATAATTGTGTACCGTGTGACGTCTATAATAATAATAATAATAATAATAATAATAATCTTTACTACTCTAGGTACAAGGCCCGAAATTTTGGGGGATGGGGGCCAGTCGATTAGATCGACGAACGTACGCAAATGGTACTTAATTTATCGACCCCGAAAGGATGAAAGGCAAAGTCGACCTCTGTGGAATTTGAAATCAGAACGTAAAGACAGACGAATTACCGCTAAGAATTTCGCCCGCCGTGCCAACGATTTTGCCAGCCTGCCGCCTTGGTGATGATGATAATAATAATAATAATAATAATAATAATGATAATAATAATAATTGTATACTGTATGACGTCTATAATAATAATAATATAGGGACAAGGCCTGAAAACTTGGTGGAGGAAATGTGGCTAGTCGATTATATAGAGGCAGAACTTGACTGGTATTTTGCTTTATCGATCCCTAAAGGGTAAAAAATGGTATTTGAATCTGTAAGATAACGAGTCTGAAGAAATTCTAACGACTATGCCAACTCTTCGTTTTCTAACAACAATAATAACAACAACAACAATAACAAATAATAATGATACTGATAAAAATAATTCCAAATGCTTCTGAACTGTTGCTCTATATAAGCAGATGTATTTACTGTAAACGTTTCTGAATTTTGTTCATCAACGCACATGCATACTGCTCAACTATACACACGTTCTAACATGCGTACGTGCACAGATTCCCCACATTTATACACAAATAGAATGTGAAAGGAACACAGCAGAAATATGCATACAAATATATTCCATGCATGTATGCAAGCGCATTAACACACTTCTCATAGATAGATATTTTCGAATGGAAAAATCACACACACAAGCTTAGATATCTAGTTTCACGTTCGAACACCACCGCCTCTATCACCACACAGTAGCATAACCACCACCATATTAAATAAGCTACCGCATCGTCTACTCTGAAGTTACCTGAGGACTTAACACTACTTCTATCACAAGCAACACCACTACCTATACCACCAATTGTATTTCTCATACAAAATCTCAACCCTAACACTACACCACCAGCATTACCGCTACTTCTACACCACCACAATCTCTTGGTCTCTAATCTAAGTCTGAAGAGCTAAAGTATAATCCGCGGCATTTAAACAGAATACAAATCGCTTTTAGGGGGCTGCAGATTAATGGAATTCTTCTACAGCTAATCCTTCACTCGACCCACTCCTCATTACAGCATTAACAGATCTTTAGTAGTAACTGAAAATGCCGCATATACAAATATTCACATCAATACGGATACATATACGAATATGGTACGTCATGTGTGGATGTTATATTTGCATAGAGAGATAGATATTCCGCAAAATCTCTCTTAAGTTATATTTTATGAAAGAGAATATGGTTATTCTCGCTGTAACGTAGAATCATCATAATAACATAATGTAATTAATCTATGTAACGATGAGCAAACAATATATGTTGACAGACAAATATTAAAAACTGAGATAGATTGCAATATTTTTCCTGTACCACGCCAGAAAACATGCTGAGTTTACGTTGTGAGTTCAAATACCAACATGGTAGTCTCTGCAATAAAATAAG
>NC_068995.1:5543451-5544069 GCF_001194135.2 Octopus bimaculoides | reverse complement strand
AGTTCAAATACCAACATGGTAGTCTCTGCAATAAAATAAGAACCGGTTGAGCACTGATGCCAATGTAATTGACTGAGCGCCTCTCCCAAAATTGTTAGCTATGTGCCAAAATTTGAAACCCATATTTTCCCCGTACACAAGGGTTTCATACAGCATAGTTTACCCTTTAGCAAGTATAACATTTCAAGTTTAACAATACTTGTATTTGTATGAAGAGTGCGGTCTGTTCAAAGATCCCACATGTACACACACGTGTGTGTGTGTGTGTGTGCGTATGTATGTGGTCTTAGATATAAAGCGAGGTAAATTATTCAAGGACAGGGTTTCATACATTACACTGATTAGTGCAATGCATGTGAACCTCCGATCACGTGTCACACATTGAGATTTACAATTAAAGAAAAATTTATATTCCTCTACACACACAAATTCACAAGCATGTGTGTTTGTGTGTGTGTTTATATTCTTTTACTCTTTTACTTGCTTCCGTCATTTGAATGCGGCCATGCTGGAGCACCACCTTTCGTCGAACAAATCGACCCCTTGACTTATTCTTTGTAAGCTTAGTTCTTACTCTATCGGTCTCTTTTGCCGAACTGGTAAGTTACGGGGATGTAA
>NC_068995.1:5542716-5543441 GCF_001194135.2 Octopus bimaculoides | reverse complement strand
AGCTAATCAAGTTAATACATGGCATATGCACGTCCTTTTGTTGTTGTTGTATGTTATTTTTCCTGTTCGATTTTTAATGTTCAATTTTTACTGAATCTGACAGGGACAATACTGGACCCATATGATGGCTCCACACCTTTTACTGTAAGAGAGATTTTTTTGATTTTTCTCTCCACGATAACTGCAGTGAATTTGCCTTTAGAAGATGAATATGTCAGAAACACATTTAAACTAACCTAAAGTTCGCGTATGAATATATCCTACACACACAAAGATATGGGCTTTGCTCGCATGTATAAACATGCGTATATGTAAGTATGTATGATCGATAGAATATTTTGTAGGTAAATACGCCGAGATATACCAACAGATTATATATATATATATATATATAGTTTTTCTTGACATGCCGTTCTCTCCACGTGAGCAAACTTATACATAAGTAGCTTAATCTAATGAAAGAACACAAATCTAAGAAATTAGGTATGAAGTATTCAGTGAGGCAGCGATAAAAAAAACATTGCTTTTCTTCACTCTTCCAATTCTCTCTTTCTTTGCTCAAGTTCTATTTTTAAAGTGGCCCCTCATAGTTTTTCTTTGTTTTGTTTTCTTTTCTCAATCTGTTTTCTATGACTGAATGGATTTTTTTTTTGTTTATTAGTTTTTTTTTGTTCACCATTATTATTATTATTATTATTATTATTATTATTATTATTATTATTATT
>NC_068995.1:5535012-5542428 GCF_001194135.2 Octopus bimaculoides | reverse complement strand
TTATTATTATTATTATTATTATTATTATTATTATTATTATTATTATTATTATTATTATTATTATTATTATTATTTCCGTTGTTGCTATATCGTGGTTGTGTTATCGATTTAAAGGTATCTGTTTTTCATCCGTTACTTTCACCACAAAGGTCGGCAAATAGTGGAGGAATCGGCAGACAGGGGGAATTTGAAGTAGGAAGTGGTGGGGACGATATGGAAGAAGGATGTGTGGATCGGACGTGGGGGTGGAGTGTGTTGATGGAAAGGAAGAAATAAGGGAAAAGAAAATTCAAAAATAAAAAAAGAGAGAGAGAGATGAAGAAATACGAATATAATGGAACAGTGACAAAAATAAAATTAACTTCCTAAATAAGTGAGAATGTGATTGAAACTGTGAATGGTTACAAAAAGAAGAAAGATGTGTGTGCATATTTATATATATATATATATACGCACATATGCACACTTACACGTATGTGCATGTATATATATATATAATATTTATAGATAGATGTATACACTTATATATATATATATATATATGTATATATGTGTGTGTGTGTGTGTGTGTGCGTGTGTGTGTGCGTGTATATATATATAAATATGCACACACATCTTTCTTCTTTTTCTATGTAAGTGTGGGGGGGGGGTGATATGCTCAAATTTAAAGATGTTGAACGAAGTGAATTTGACTGAAACAGAAAAATTGAGGAAAGAATATTTCAGGAAGGAATAGATGAATGACAGGAAGAAATGATGAAGGAATGATTGATGAATGAAGAGTGCATGGTGGTGGGATTGAATGAGAAATGGAAGAATAAGCACTATGTTAAAAGGAAAGAAGGAAAGAGGTGAGTGAATAGGATGTCGAAGGGGTGGGGGAGAACCATCTAGAGAATATTGAGAAAGATTGATCATTAGGTAAGTCATATGTGTCTATAGACATATGTATATGTGTGTGTGTTTTGTGTGTGTGTGTGTGTGTGTGTGTGTGTGTGTGTGTGTGTGTGTGTGTCCGTATACACAGCCAAACACTCACATATGTATCTACCCTGTATATTATAGATGTATCGTAAAATTGTAAAGGTAGAAAGGGGAAAGTGTTGACAGAGAAAGATGGATAGGAATATGTGTGTGAATAAGAAAGAAAGAAAGAAAGAAAGAAAGAGAGATGGGGGGGGATAGGAACGTGTCTGACTAACATGATGGAATGGATTTGAAGTTTAATCGAAAAAAACGCGTGAAAAGAAAGAATTGCTTTCTTTCTTGAGAGGGAAGAAGTAAGAAAACTAGAGAAGGGATACAGAAGAAAACGCCGTACACAAAAAGGGAGAGAAAGAAAAGAAATATTAAATATAGACGGTGGTACATTGTTTGAAAAAGATATATTGAACGAAATCAGAACGAATGGAAAGAAGTTTGAAGAATAAAATGAGAAATAAAAAGAAAAAATGGAGAAAAAGGGAAGGAAAACGTTTATTACTTAACAGTTAACATTTAGAGAGAGAGAGAGAGAGAAATGTGGAAATGTAGAAAATACAAGAAATGAATAAGGTAAAAGAAAATAGATAAAAAAGAAGTAGAAAGTGTTTGTAAACCATCTGTAGCCAACTTAATTATTCTCGCAGCAATGGACGGCGTTAGAGTTTCTCCAAATCAATGAAATCCAGACTGCCGTATTGATACTTTGTGAGAAATAACTGATTTAGAAAGTACAGCAGACGATAAGGAGCTATGGTGTAAGAGACGACAGGAAACATAGTATTGCAATAGCAGATGAGAAGAAACTATGGGTAACCATAGCAGACGATAAGGAGATATAGCATGGCCAAGCAGACGACAATGAAGTGTGTGCAACAATGTCAGACAAGAAGAAGCTATGGCTAGCCGTAATAGACACTCAGGAGATATGACGTAGCCATAACCACTAACAAGTGAGAATGTTTAATTATAGCAGACGATACAGTAATGTATGTAACCATATTAGATGAGTAGGCATGTATTGCCATTCTATTGTTACTTTAATGGTAGCATAGAACACGTAATGATAACAAGCTAAGTAAAAGAAAGAAATGAGGTGTCGGCATTTTATCATTAATTAATAATGGCAGATGATAAGGAATAAAGTTTTGTTGAAGCAGACAACAGGAAACTGTGTAAATTATATAAAAGAACATGATATGCTATTTACGATATAGCTGGTTATTTAGAAAGATGATAGAACAGCCAGCATGAAATGGTGTGGAGATATAACAAAACAAGCAACATAAAACGTTGTGTACATATAATAAAGATGCAGTCACGTAGGGGATATTTTTTATTGTAAAATCAGAACAGACGATATGTAACAGCATATAGACTGCTGACCTTACAATATTTGATGATTTTTCTGTAAGAGCCTTACGTTTATATTATTGCCAATACCGTAAAGCACAAGAGGTTGGCTTTCCTTTGTGGATCTTCAAAGAGTATTCTCATTAAAACACTTCATGGAGCTAATGAATAAAACTGGAATTCGCGATAAGGATTTGAATACATTTCATTGCAAAATAATAGCAAGCGCCAAGGGAGTTAAACAGAAGGATTCTACGATCGTGTGTGAGAGAGAGAACGAGTAAATTGCGTCTTTGTTATATTCTTTTATAAAATCAATGAAACTTGAGAAACAAACGGGAAACTTGTTTCACTTAACACAATAGCCATGAGTGTTTTCTATACATTTCTGTAGAATTTCTATGAGACAAAGATACGTCATATATAATGCATATTCCTCCTATTTTCCTCTAGACAACATATGTAACCTTAAAAACACACTTTAATCTTTAACGAATTCTCTATGTCGATATTGTATAAATATCAATGAAATAGATTTCCGTATTACATAAATGTATAATCATTTAGATTATAAAATCCATTATTATTTAAATAATTTAATATTTCTGGATTGGAAGAGCTGCCGGGGCGTCAGTATATCTTGCTGTATTAAATTACGTTATTTTACGCTTCCAGTTCAATTACCGCCGATGTCAGCTTTGCATCTATTCTTCCTTTTTCAACCGATTAAATAAGTACCGAGTACTCAATAATCTTCCTCCACGGTGTGAGGCCTTGTTCTTATATTACATATCATTATCATGTATATAACATGGCAGAAATAGTACAGCCCAGTCAAAAGTTTATTTAGTTACACCGCTTTAAGTCGTGGATTTAAATCCCCTGCATATCACATTTCTATTCGTCAAAGAATAAGTACTATAAGACCTTTTCAAGTAGAGATTAGAATAGATACCAAACGCGTTAAAATGGTTTTAAAACAAATCAAATAGTGAGTAGTTAAGGCTGCGAACTGGCAGAATCGTTAGCACGCCGGGTAAAGTGCTTAGCGGCATTTCGTCCGTCTTCACGTTCTGAGTTCAAATTTTACCGAGGTCGACTTTGCCATTTATCCTTTCAGGATTGATAAATTATGTACTAGTGAAACACTGGGGTCGATGGAATCGACTCATCCCCTCCACGAAAATGGCTACCCTTGTGGAAAAATTTGAAATTATTATTATTATTATTATTATTATTATTATTATTATTATTATTATTATTATTATTATCTGCAATGTAGTGTAAATCCTTTGATTTCAAAAGTATTTCTGTGAGGAGAAAAGTATTCATTGGTTTACATATTGACTCAGTGGATGGCGCCATTTTCAATAGGAATAAAATATTGATTCTTCTTCTTCTTCTAACTAATTATTGTTATATGATAATAATAAAATTAATATAAACCATGATTATGATGAGGTTGTTAATGATCATGATCAAGCAGATGATTAAGATGCTAAGGAGGATGAAAGGTGTTGATGAGTGTTAGAATGGTTTTAAAATGCCATAACAACACCGGAACTAACATTAGATTCGAACAAAGAATTTCAGTAACGAATGGCAAAGTATGGTAATTTCACATAACACACACACGCACCCAAATACATGTATCACTTATGTTTCAATACGAATACATACATGCAAAAATGTGCATGTTTGTATGTATGTATTTATGATATGTGTGTTTGTTTGAGTGTATGAATGCATGGGTTTGTTTACGGGCTTGACTGAGTTTTTAGAATAGAACGCATTGCGGCACTCTGTGCCATGGGTTCCTTTGCGTTTAAAATTTTCGGTGACGGGAAGCTACCACTCTAGCGCAGTTGCAGGCCCAGTTATTTAACTTGCCACATTCAGGAAATTTAGTTGGATTAAGAGCAAGGGTTGAGAGCGCCTGTGTTTGCACGTTACAATCAGTTGCGAAAACATAATGAATGCCAATACAAAGAAACCCTGAACTGCGAGTGACGGTATGTGTATGTGTTTATCATTACAACTACCTACCCATCTCTCTCGCTCTCTATACGTGTGTGTGTGTGTGTGTATTATATATATATTCATATAAATGTTTTTAATTATTTTATTTCATAAAGCCTAAAGCAATGAACGTTTCATGGTGTAACAGACGTTGATGTCTTTTTTTTTATTTTTAATTTGTATTACAATATTTCAAGATCAGGATCCACCCTTCAGAAATCTTCGGAGGAACAGTGCTGTGAGCTGACTGATCTGTTCTTTACTGTGTGACATATATTGAAGTACACGAGTACAAACCATCGACCTGTATTATTTCTTATAACCTGCATTGTTTTTGCTCTGTTATTATTATTATTATTATTATTATTATTATTATTATTATTATTATTATTATTATTATTATATATCCAATATAGGTAGAATCAACATAAAAAGTACTCCAACCTGTGAGAGGTGAAATATCAATTTAATACACAACCGAAAGAGCTCCTAATAGTTTCATACTGTTATGATACTTGAATAAGCATATTTATAAAATACGCCATGTATCTCCTCCAAGCATGGCGTATTTTATAAATATGCTTGTTCAAGAATCATAAAAGTATGGAATTATTAACAGCTCTGAAATCATATGTATATACACAAATGGGGTAGAATCCGCGCGCGAGTGTAGGAATGAAAGGAGGAGAGTGGATGAGATGGGAGAGAACTGGTGATTAAGTCGATGTCGGTGCCTGGCCACACATCTTCAAGTACCAGTTTATATATTCTCATAGTAAATTAAAACTAGCTACATGTGAATTAAAATAATCTTGTAAAATAATCTTAAAGCAAATTAAACGTTTTTTGTCTTTCTAATTAAATAACAGCAAAAACCAATTTCGGATGCCTCTAGCTAACGTGTAATAAATTTGCTTAATTTTGAACGGCAACACTTCTCGAGTTTATGAGAATCTTATCTTTGGGAAATACAAAACACAGTTAGTCTGGTTGTACATTCACTTGCTTTTAATGAAATCATTCTTCCCTAAAGAAGACTTGCCATGGTCTGTTGTAACTGAGTCAATCCAAACGTTGAATGGAAACATTCACAAACATTCTTCAGTGTTAATTGTAGATTCGTTGAACTACTCATCAACTGATTCAATATGTTCTTTGTCTATCTTGTTGACTTTGTCACGAATACCTCCACGTTGCCAATATGATGTACAGTCACTGCATACGGAATAATATTTTATTTCTTCTTAATACGAATTTCAAACAAAAGCATATTATATGTTTCCTTCTTGCTTCTTTGTTTGGCACTTCATGGAATACCAATGTTTCTGGGTTCATTGCTTCCTGACGACGGATTCGTTCATAAGTTTAAGGTCAAAGTAAACTGAGATATATTCAAATCTAAACCAGCCAGCTCAAGTTTAATCAGTTCATAGAGATCCGTTTTGTTCTATTTAACTACTCACTATTTGATTTGTTTTAAAACCATTTTAATGCATTTGGTATCTATTTTAATCTCTACTTGAAAAGGTTTTATAGTACTTATTCTTTGACGAATAGAAATTCTTTATTCTCTTGTACACTCAGTAAGCGGTCCAAGTTGCAATAATTTATATCTCAATAAAACACTCCCGTTTCTGTTTTGATTGTTTTAGTCATTAGACTGCGACCATGCTCAAGGCACTGCCTTCAGGAATCTTAGTCGAATGAATCGACACCATTACTTATTTGTTAAAGCCTGGTACTTATTCTATAAGTGTTTTTTAGCCGAACCGCTAAGTTGTGGGCACGTAAATACATTGACACAGACATAAAGACACATACATAGGTATATACGACGGTTTTTATTCAGTTCCTGTCCGCGATATCCACTCACAAGCCTTTGGTCGAGCCGAGACTTTAGCAGAAGACACTTGCCCAAGGTGCCCCGCAGTGGGACTGAATCCGGAACCATGTGGTTGGGAACCAAGCTTCTTTCTACACAGCCACGTCTGCACCGACATCAAAACTATTTTGAACCTGGCTGAAATCTAGATTCAACGAAAGTTGTGGCGATGGTTTTTGATGGCAAATGCCATTCAAAACCGATTCCACAAAAATGGTAAAGTTGATTTGTCACGAGGACAAATACACTATAAGAATTGATTTAAGAGAGAAAAGCAAAAACTATCGGACAGAATTCGAGAGATATATGACCCAGCGGATGGATTGGTGTGTGTGTGTGTCTGAGAAGTTAATAGGTGACGTTAAGAAAGGAAAAAAAGGAAAGGGACAAGTCAGCAGGTGATTAATTGCAGTTAATTCAAGTTAAAATGTTGGTTGAGATACAAAGAAGAATGCAGATAGGGACAATACATCAAACACCCACAAATAGATTAATGGAAAGAAGTTAAGGGGTCGCGTTATGTTATAAAAGCAGACAATATACAAACACAGTTACATAGATACGTAGCTATATCGATAGTCACAAGCAACCGTATATACATATATACATGTAAACACTTATGTAAATTTACTCGCATTCGTCGTACAAATGTGAGTAGCCTAATGGATCTTGAAAAGTGTGATTGATAATATATGTGTGTGTGTGTGTGTGTGTGTGTGTGTGCGCGCGCGCGCGCGCATATTTTGTACGGATGTGCACGTGCGCATATGTGTGTATTTATGAATTTGGACGTCCACGAGAATTCTCACATAAACCGATTAAGTAATTAATGTATTGACATGATGAATGTAGTTCATTATTACAAATATACGACGGCTAATGCAAAGGAGATAATCGTTTTCCTATAAATCACTTCTTGTGATCTGTATAAATGTTTATCTAAAAACCCCATACAGTCTCATGCAGCTTCGTGTACTCTAATTCAAGATGGAGACGAGTACCAACGTTCCCGTGTGGCTTCAAAATTGTTGAGAGATTTCTGCTGTGGTGAAACCATTGGTAGCCTTGTGAATCCACAAACGAAGAATATTTCTTTACCAATGCGATGATAAACACTGTTCGATATTAAAGCATATCTATATATATATATACATATATATATATATATATATATATATATA
>NC_068995.1:5532165-5534628 GCF_001194135.2 Octopus bimaculoides | reverse complement strand
ATATATATATATATATATATACACGCGTGCGCGTACACAAATCTTTCTGTACATACAGTTGATTGTGTGTTGACAAAAATTCCGCATCTATATTTTGTAGCAGATTATATAATGTATGTATAGGAGTAATGTAATTCAATACATATGTCAATGCATAATACATGCGGACAAAATCACGCTGTATGCAATAGACCTCGCAGTGTAACATGAGATAATTCAATTCTCTCTCAAACTTCGCACCTACGAACAACAGTAACAACAATTCTCTCGCAACTAAATTCTCAGAAAACACGTCTTCACTTTATTCATAATTCTCCCCTACAGAGAAATAAACCTATTTTTTGCAATGTTTATAATTCTGTATGTGAGTAATGTTTCTGCTTACCACTGAAGATTATTATTATTATTATTATTATTATTATTATTATTATTATTATTATTATTATTATTATTAAGGCGCGAGCTGGCAAAATTGTTAGCACGCTGGACGAAATACTTAGCGGTATTTCGCCGGTCGCTACGTTCTGAGGTCAAATTGCGCAGAGGTCGATTTTACCTTTCATCCTTTCGAGGTCGATAAATTAAGTACGAATTGAGTACTGGAGTCGAGTATCCCGCTCCCCCAAATTTCAGGCCCTGTGCCTGTAATAGAAAATATCATTATTATTATTAGGGCGGTGACTTGGCAGAAACATTAGCACGCCGGGCGAAATGCTTAGCAGTATTTTGTCCATCTATACGTTCTGAGTTCAAATCCACCGAGGTCGACTTTGCTTTTCATCCTTTCGGGATCGATAAATTAAATACCAATGAAATACTGGGGTCGATGTAATCGACTAGTCCTCTCCCACAAACATTTCAGGTCTTGTGCCTATAGTAGAAAGGATTAATATTATTATCATCCCTATCATTATTATTATTAAGACTGCAAGTTGGCAGACTCATTAGCACACCGGAGAAGATGTTTAGTGGTATTTCGTATCCCGTCCATTTTTATGTTTGAGTTCAAATTCCTTCATCGTTTCGGAGTTGATGAAGTAAGAACTAGTTGTACACTGGGGTCGATGTAAATGACTTAACTCTCTCTCAAAATTGCTGGACTTCTGCTAAACATTAAGATCATTATTATCTGAAATATGTATCACCAATGTAAACAACTGCCACCACCACCGTCATTAGCATCAACTAATACCACCACCACTGTTACTCACACTACCACCACTTTAATCTTTTACCTTCCTCTCTGCACTCTTCCACCTCACCTTCATTACAGGTATTGTCGCAGTTTTATCAACTTCCTAACTACCGATAATAATAATTTTTAACAAATTTCTTACAGGCGCAAGGCCTGGAATACTTGTGGAACGGAAAAGTCGATTGCATTAACCGCAGTACTTGGCTAATACTTTATTTTATTCACTCCGAAATGACGAAAATGTATAAGATTTGAACTTAGAACATTAACAGCCAGAAAAATACAACAGGGCATTTTATCCGACGCTCTAATGATTCGGCCATTCGGAGGAGAAGCAATTGTGAAAAAGTTAAAATCAAATATAAAATTGGAATTACGAATTGCATGAGAAACCCCCCCTTGTTCAAATTCTGCCAAAACTAATCAGGGTGATATTAGACAAAACTTCAGTACAGGTTGAAGACTACTTAATTGCAAGACAGGTTCGAACCTTCATCAGTAGCAAACATCAAAAGCACATAATGAAGCCGAATACGTTAATTAACTACAGAATAAGTGAATATGGCGGAAATACGGAGATACAATTAACTGCATTGTATCTGGCTCACTGGTTTTAGATAAGAACGAATATACCCATAGACGTAACGGAGTTGGAACTTTTATCCATTGGAAGTTATGGCAGTATTAGGAGCTGGTATAAGCACACATTAGAAACGATATCCGTGAATGAAAAAAAACTACAATAGTCTGGGATATACAATGCCATAAAGACGAAAATCAAGGCTTATCTATTGGTTGTTGGAGACAAAGAAAAACAGGAAAAAAGGCGCCTCCTAACCAAAGAATCAGTTCCAACAAACGATAATGAATATTTCAAATAGAATATGGGGAGCGAAAATAGAAAGAATATCTATGTTAATCGGTGCATTAGGGTGAATAAAATCACACAAGAGAAATAAATAACAAAGACTCTGGTTTTATGAATATGCACAAAATACAGAAAATAACACTACAAGGCAGCACTGCATGCATTACGTACAAGATTTCTATTAGACGTAATAGAACCAACCAACCAAATTAATACACTGGACATACCTGTTATTCGATATTGCGGTGAAAGCACACAGAAATAATACGACTAGCGAAATATCATTAATAATAGTAACACTTTCTACTATAGGCACAAGGCTTGGAATTTGGGGGTAAGGAGTAAGTCGATTATATCGACCCCAGTGTTCCAATCAACCTCGGCGGAATTTGAACTCAGA
>NC_068995.1:5527165-5529665 GCF_001194135.2 Octopus bimaculoides | reverse complement strand
TGTATTAGCGAAACCATTAGCAATAATGTTATAAGAAATATGCTTTCGAAAGAAACCGTTCATGGTTTTATTTTATCTTTTTTATACTTTATTTTTCCTTATTTGTAAAAAAAACAAAAACAAAGTCTCTCCATTCCCGTAAGGATCTTATCTTTCGTAACATTAGGTTCGAAAATAATAAATACACACACCATCAAGTGCACACAGTGATGATAGATAGATAGATAGATAGATAGATAGATAAATAGATAGATAGATAGATAGATAGATAGATAGATAGACACAGATATGCACACACGTGACCATGAAACTATATATGTTCAAGCACGCCTCTATTAGTTAAGAAGCTCACTGAGCGATCTCGTGGTTTTGGTTAAGTCCAACTACTATAGTCCCGGGCCTTGTTAGAGAAAACTTGTATCATATATATATGTGTGTGTGTGTGTGTGTGTGTGTGTGTCCTCGTACCACTTGAAAAACGTGAAAGTTTATTTACGTCGAGGCAATTCATTGGTTCGGCGTAAAGAGACAGATAAGATAGGTATTTCGGAAGTTAATAATTGTTTATTATTAACAACAAATAAATTATCTTCACTTACAGCTGTTTCAATCAATACTCTGTAAATATATATATATGTGTGCGCGCGCGTGTGTGTAACCATAAATGAAAAAAATGACTTGCCACTTATTGTAACTGAGGGTGCCGTGTAGCACTTATATTACTAGAAATAATAGTTTAAAAACCCTTGAATCCGCAAGAGAGAACATTTTCATACACAGACAGGTGAGATAACCACCCCACAACGCTGATTGGTTTGGTGAAATCCTTACTGTCAGAATAATTTACCATATCAATCTATGGCTAATTCAGCCAAATGCTACTGTGAAAATCATAAAATAACAAAGGCAGCTATACACACTATAAAACGAAAAAGAAAAAATTCAATTGTCACTAATTGTGACCGAGGGTGTCGGGTGTTAGGTATTTTATATGAGGACAGATGTGCGTTTATGTATTTGTATGTTACAACAATAAAATACAATACTAATAACAACCGAAATTAAACGATGAATTCTCTTTGCGACAAATGAAGCTGCTACAAATATCAGATAAATGTCCCTCAAATTACTGATAGCCATCTTGAAAAAAGGAGCGACACTTAAGTGAAGTGGTCCTTAATACAATATTCCTCACAGAAACAAATAAAAGAAAAAGATTTGCAAGCATCTGCCCAATCACAGTTGATTATAGGTTCGCTTGTTAAGTATTTTCCTGGAGTTAAATAACAACAGCGTTAACGCAATTACGGAGTTTAAATTCTGAATCTTGATTACGAAAGCTTGATATATTCTTTAAATATGTAAAACTATTCTGAATAGAATTTCAGTAAAGGAAATTGTGGATTGTGAAGTTTAATTGAAGAATCTGAAAGTAGAACGCTTCAAAAGTATGGCATCAGCACGGAATCAGTACATTAGATGGATGAAAGTAGTAAAGCAGTAGTACGGAGGCAAAACCGGAGTAACACAAGGACAGCATAGCTGCACGATGGCAGTAATACAAAAGTTGGACCGCAGCAACACGGCAGCAGCACAACTGCAGTATAAGAGCAATAGAGCAGTTGTGCTGGTGCAGCTCAAGTGCAATAACGCGTCGTTACGAGAATAGTACTGGTACAATACAGGTGTGAAATCGGAAAACACTTATCCTGCTGAAGCTAGATCGAATATGCGAGTTCGGTTTTGTCTGTCATCTTTTGGGGGACGACAAATTTCAGGCCTTGTGCCTATAATAGAAAGGATTATTATAGATAAATTGTATCAACAAAAACTTATATGGAGTCCCAAATATCATATGGACTTGCAAGGATCATATAGACCTCAAGTGTAATATGAACCCCAAAGGCCCATGTGGACCCCGGTTGAAGACTACTGATCTAGAGTTACCTCATACAAATTCACTCTTCGATTTTTGTCTTAAGCACAGGTCAAAATTTAAGGCATCCATCGCTGTTATTTCTACCAAATTAAATAACCATGTGAAGGCTTCCTCTGTAGTTATAAACAACAATATGGCGACTGAACATGAGCAATGAAGCGTGAAATTCAATTTGGTTGGTATTCTGGGAAATAATGATAAGGTTAGTGGAGATATCGTCGACCAAGTAGCTACTTGGAAATTAGAAAGATTTCTTGAAAATTCTTGGCGTTGACGAGTGAGGAAAGCAGTAATTATTCTATTGTTTATCTTAAGTAAATATTAATTGGTTTATTGAGTGAGACAAAAGAAGAAATTCTATCAAAATAAACAAACGGTATAGGAGAAAATGGAAAGAGAAAAAAATGAGAACAGAGAATAACAGATTAGAAGAATAGAACAAAGCAGAAAAGAATATAGTTTAGTAAACGATGTAACACAGAACAATTATATATATATATGTGTGTGTGTGTGTGTGTGTGTGTGTGTGTGTTTGTGTGTTGTGTGTGACTACATATATGT
>NC_068995.1:5524653-5526885 GCF_001194135.2 Octopus bimaculoides | reverse complement strand
TATATATATATATACGTGGGGGTATATATATATATATATATATATATACTTATATATATATATATATATAAGTATATATACGTGTGTGTGTATGCATATATATACACATTTGTACATACGTGTGCGCGCGTCTGTATATATATATGTATATATATATATATATATGTGTGTGTGTGGTTGTATAGTTGTGGGTTTCTGTGTGTACGTACGTGCGTGCATCCACACACATATGTGCACAAATATATGTGTGTAATCGCGAAAACTAGAACTGGAAGACAACTAGTGAAAAAATATCAACAACTTTTATATCACCAATATTTCTGCTGCCATTGTTGGAGAAGGAGAATGATGGTTTCTATTTACCGTTTTTTGAACGGCTTTATGTTGTTCATCGCTAAGGTCGTTGTTATTCCTGAGGTTGATGATTCACGATTCAATGATTGTTGTTGCTCTTCTTGAAGACTTTCTGTTTTTGCTTTAAAATATTATCGCCGAGTCCGTCGTCGTCTTCTGTACCTCTGTTGTTGACGTTAATGATGTTGTTGTTGACGTTTCTGGTATTGTTGTAATATCTACAAAAGTTAATCAAGTGCTTTCTTTAAGTGCTGAATAGGAAGCAAAACACTTGTTCACGTGGAGTGTTGAACTTGAATATACACATCATATGTGTGTGCGTGAACACAAGGCACGCACACATACGTGCACATATTTCAAACATATTGCGATGCACATCTATGTGTTACATGTCCGTGCATGTATGTATCTGTGTTTTTGTGTGCGTATATATGTATAAGTATTGGATTCTATTTCTTCTATTCATGTAAATATATATACACACACACAAATAGACATGTGCATGCACATACATACGCATATATATTTAGTATTCAATAGTTAGAAATATAAAAATAGACATTACACATACATACACAGTGGCGGACTAGCCAGATTTCCAGCTTGCTGATGGCAAGTGGGCCCCTGCGCCATTAGAATCCATATACAGGGGCCCATGTTAGTATCTAAGGGCCATCCACTCAAATTTGAGAACTTTTTATTCACTTCTCGAAGAATGTATTGATTATTTCAGCCTGGCGGTGTTTCTAGACAGTTGAAAAGAATACTTTTAACAAAAAGAATAAAATTAAATGATAGCATTGTAGTTGCTGGTGGGCCCCCTTGTAGTTGTGGGTGGGGGATCCCTTAGTCTCCTGGCAACCAATATTTTTAGATTCAGTCCGCCACTGTACATACATACAAACATACATATAATTTTTACACATACTTATGGCATTTATATTTGAATATCATATGTTTGATTGTGTGTATATATATCGTATGATAGCCAGCTAGGTAGATCAGATTGAATTTTATCCATATCTGCACGTATTGTATGAATGTGCTGTTAATGCATGTGTATGTATTGCCATTTTTGTGTCTAGAATAATGCATAGATCTTTGTTTTGCTCGAGGGTTCTTTTTTTTTTTCTAATCTTTGTAATTGAAACCTAGTAATGTGGTATTAGCACCAACGGAACGCTTGAAATAGTATTTCTACTTACTCCTACGATTACAAACTGCATTTAACACATTTTGAATCACAATTTCCTATTCCCATTCTGTGTCACACATTACAGCCTTGAATTTTATTAATTCTTCAACGCGTTGTATGGCGTTAAATTCGTTTTACTATATCGAGAACGAGGCTTCTACACATTCGTGTTTACCGATATATATGTTATCACTAATAGTTTTACAGAGAATCAGGCCGTAATCTACGTCAGTATTGCAGGTGATGCAGCTTAAAAGTGTTAGCAATATAATAAAACATAAAAAAAAGCCATGTGAACAATGTGTCCGTAATATGAAGTCTCCTTTTTCTATAGAAAGGAAGTGATTAAGTGCGGTAAATGATACGAATGGGGTTCTTCGAGAAGAAAGGATGAAAGGGGATGAAAAAAGTATTCAAAGGAGGGGAAAATTGACACTTTAGTGGGGTCTTTCGGTTTTTTATTTTTAGTTCTGGGTCATAAGGTTGAAAGCAAGAAGTAATAGATATGTGAGGGGAGAGGGATGAGCGAAAGGGGCTCATAAAACGCAGATGAATGGAAATAGCTGTAAGGTGTGTTGCGTGTATGTGTGTGTGTAGATATGCAGATATATAAATTTATGTATATGTATATATGTATATCTATCTCCCCCTCTCATTATTCCCTCTACTGTTCTTCGCCTCTA
>NC_068995.1:5521427-5523861 GCF_001194135.2 Octopus bimaculoides | reverse complement strand
ATAGAATGGGTGGGAGTATGGTGGATTATAATTCCAATCTGCTGATGCTGTTCAATCAGGGACCTGATGTGGTCTGATTTATTAAGGAGCAGGTTTGCTGGGATTCTTGACAATGAAGGAATTGGTGAGGTTTAACAGTTCAGTTATAACATAGGACTTCTTAACAAGTAACATAATTGATATCAAATGCTTAATGTATCGTTTTGTTTATAGGTTTTTCGGCTCAGAATTACAATTTGTGTTTGTTTCGAGGGTGCAGCGTGCATTCGGCACCGATGAGGGGCGAGATAGCAGCGAAATACCGACATCTACTGTTCTCGTTCACCTACGGCCTAGTTTTAAAATATGGAGTGTTTGTTTTAGCAATCGACATCTTAAAGGGACTTCCCCTGAACGAAGTACCATAGCCTAAAAGCATTTAAGCAAAAGGCATGCATTAAGTATATGACATTAATAATATTTACAATAATAGGACTAATTCAAATTTTAATTTTGTTGTGACAACTAAGTGAAGCTCCATGAGCCAGTACGAAATGGTTATAAAATTACAACGCAGAACGGTCAGTTTAGTAGAGCTTGAGTTCAAATCCGGCAGCAGATTTTGCAAGGAGGTTTTTATTTGTTTTTTTTTTGTTGTTGTTTTTTTTTTTTTTGGTGGGGAAGCTTATATGTTCAATCTTACCCCCAAAGATCCACGCTTTGAAAATTCAACATTTGATTATTGTTGTTAATTTAACTGCCGATATTGGGTGCCATTTAGCCTGTGATCAGTCTATGATTAAAAGTATTCTAGCAGTGCTTGTGCATGCAATTTGAAGGAGTTTATCTAGAACTATATCCTCCAATGTGATCTTCCATTTTTTTAAACGGTACGATATAGTCTAAGGGAATTGTCAGTTTGACTGTTATATTTTGGAGGTCAAATGACTGCTCTGGTGGATCCCTTTCATTTATGATAATTAAAAAAGAAAGAAACAATGATTCTAATGGACGCACATTGTGTTGCTACAGGCAATACTGATACACACACACACACACACACACACACACACACACACACATACAGATATCTTTAGCAACTCCTCAGCTAAAGTGACAGAAGTTCCGCTGTTTAAATTACAGTGATTATTTCAAGACAGAATATTAAGCTGATTACTGTTTAAATGAATATATGCAAAGACAAAGTAAATATCTTTTAATTAGTGGTGCTATAGTTTAATGATGAGTTAAACCATCAAACACGTGACATCTACATTCTCTCCGAGAGCAATACCATTTCGTTCGGAAGCCGTATCCTTTATAATTCTTTTCTGTATCCAGTAAAACTACTTGTTTATTTCTTCTTTTTCCTGTTCTTTTCATTTTCTCGTTCATTCTATTGCTTGTTCTTCTTACTCTTCGTCTCCTTGCTGTTATTGTTCTTCTCCTCCCTTTTTTTATTCTCTACTTTTTATTTCTTCTGTTATTATTATTATTATTATTATTATTATTATTATTATTATTATTATTACTTCTGCCTTAGCGAAGGCGGGGGTATTGTTTTCTATCGCGTTTGTTTGCTTGTTTGTCCATGGACAAGATATCTCAAGAACCGCTGGATGGATTCGGATGAAACTTTCAGAGATGTTTGGCCACGTGACTGGCACGCAGTGATTCGATTTTGGAATCGATCAGATTCCAGACAAGGATTCTGGATTATTTATCTGGTTTGTAATTAATTTTTGAGAGCGGTCGAGTTCATTTTTAGTATTCTCGTTTATGAGAATAATCTCCGGCTAATCGTTGAGAGAATGTTGGTGATGCCTTGGCGGAGGCCTGGCTCCCTGAGTGCTCTTGTTATTATTATCACTGAGTGAGTGAGCAGAGCATGCCATCAAAGTGACACTGAGGTGAAAATTTCATATCAAGATAAACAGCGCATGACCTTGCAGGTGGGGTCCAGTTAAAATTTTCTTCAGGTTCAGTAGCCCGTCTGCTCAAACGGTTCCTGAATAAGATTTGTTTAAGCATGTTGAACGAAACACCTTTGTTTCCAGAGGTTAATTATTCAAACCCCAAAGAATACCTCTCAACACATGGCTATGATGCTCTCCCACTACTTCTGCTCGTGATCAGAGATGCACATATCGTCAGCCACTAAAGGACATGCTCAACTACTTACGGTCAAACAACAGACTAGCAGACGTGTGGTATCGAGCAGAATATTTGCTGTAAACCATCTTTTACACCAAGACAAAATAATGCACATGATGACACTTCCAATCAGTTAAGATCAGATGCCATGAGAGCCACTGCCTCGTATTGCATCGGGGCATGTATTATTATTATTATTATTATTATTATTATTATTATTATTATTATTATTATTATTATACATAGTAGTAGCAGTTCTCTCCTTTTCAAGACGGATTAGTAACAACTCGATATGTTACAT
>NC_068995.1:5514978-5520651 GCF_001194135.2 Octopus bimaculoides | reverse complement strand
TGTGTGTGTGTGTGTGTGTGTGTGTGTGTGTGTGTATGTTTGTATTCGTACTATATATATATACTTGTCTATATCTATATTTGTATAAAAGAATATATATATATATATATACATATCCATACATATATATTATGTGTACGCACACAGATTGTGTACACATGTATAAATATATACGTATTTTATATATGTGTTTATGAATGCATATTTACACATATAGAGATTTATATATACATATTTATATATATATATATATATATATGTATATGTGCGTGTGTAATCCATCAATTTTGTATATATGTAATCCATCAGTTTATCTATACTATACTAGATAGTATTACGCTTTATTAAGACAAGTATAAACACCTTGTCTTAATTCTCAATACCTTAGTAGCTATTTCACCCTACCCACGTTTATTCACAATGTAGTGATCATTCCAATGACATTTGGAATCAAACGTTCTGTGATACCGTGTATTCTGTCATACTGTGTATACGTACTTGTGTATGTGTATCTATATGTCTGAGGTCATCATGCGATCAACAAGACTATCGAATGTTATACAAATCTCGTCACGATGCCCTTTTCATCGTTTTAGCTTTCGGACGATGCCACCCCGCTGTCTGGGCGTATAGGCCAGCAGTCACCGTGATTGAAAAGCTACCCAGTTTAAGCTGAGTTGACTGGAGCAACGCAAAAGGAAGTATTTTATATCCTTATTATTTACATTTCCTATATTCCTCCTTTTTCTCACATGATGAATTTTCTCTTTCTCTTCCATTTCCTCAATGACTCTCTCTTTCGGAAACTCCTCCTCTTCCTCCGTCTGCAACATAATAATGACAATGAAATACTTGTAATCACAAGACTTGAAAGCAAACAATGGTGGGATATGAAAATACTTTATTTATTGTTGTTTCATGTCTCAGCAGACATAACGTAACGCATATTATAAAAGACTATATACTTACTACGCTTAAACGGCACCAGATTGGGATGGGTGGAATGTTTGACACAATGTAACAGTGTTAAAAAGGGAGGAGAAACAATATGAAACTATTATCATTGCGAACATAATATTTACAGGTTCAAAGGCGGCGAGACAGCAGAAACGTTAGCACGCCGGGTGAAATGCTTAGCGGTATTTCGTCTGTCTTTACCTTCTAAGTTCAAATTCCACCGAGGTCAACTTTGCCTTTCATCTTTTCGGGGTCGATAAATTAAGCACCAGTTGCGTACTGGGGTCGATCAAATCGATTGGCCTCCTCCCTCAAAATTTCGGGCCTTGTGCCTCGGGTAGAAAAGAATATTTACTGCTTCAAGCAGCCCAGTTATAGATACTCAAAGAACTCCTTCAGTAGAATGTCGGTAGTGCTGGGGAAATGCCAAAATATGCATAGTGTTCATCGGTATAATATCTCACTTACTAATCCATAATCAAAGCAACAGTTTTATTTTTCTTCACTATGTCATAAAAAGCAGAGTCCCGAAAATTAACAATCTTTACTTCTCACAACGATTGCACCTGATCACATTCTTCCCTGAATTCTTTTAATGGTTGAAGACACACTGTTCGTTTTCAGTATTGGATACTAACAAATTAATCCCTGATTTTATTTGGCTGCTTTAGAATCTGTACGGTTTTAGGACACTAATCTTCGCCTGTCAGTGCAAAAAAAAAAAAGAGAAAGTTTTGTTGTCTTAGTTGTAGACATGAGAATATTGTATTTTTCTGCTTATTTTCTATTTCTTTGTTTCTGTATTTTTACTATAATTGTATTTTGCCTGTCACTATATCTATATATTTAGTTTCGTCTGTAAAGAGAGGAAAATGACACATCATATTGAGTATGAATTCTCACACTTAGTGAAATGATGGTAGGATCTAACGAAGGACTTATTTCAGGAATCACCTGGGGAGGTGCATTTTACGCCTCGGTTGCATGACAATGATTACACATCTCACTATGTATTACGGGTGCAAAAATATATCGAAACAATTGTAGTAGCTTTAAATAATGTTGTACATTCAATTTTCTATCATTCATATATATATATATATATATATATATATATATATATATATATATATATATATATATAATGCAATAAAGTTCTTTGGCTTTAAATATGTTGCATTATCGTAAAGACGAAAAGAATCTGACGTTTCGGAGACAAAATATTTGTCAGAAAGAGAGAAAGTGTACAGAAAAAGTTGTTTCTCTCACACAGATAAAGGGTAAGTGCTGCTATATCAGTTAGTACCCCTCCTCTCCATCCAGTCACAGCATACGATCGAATTCAAACTCAGTAACCACCTTTATTTACTTCTACTTCTTCTTCATCTTTTTCTTCTTCTTCCTGCCATATTTCTGCTCCAATGGAATTATTTGGAAATAAAACTAAACAAAGCAAATATTAATATCGTTCCACTTTGATTGAGTGTAAATTAAATTGTGAGCAAAACGGCTTTCTTCTCTCTTATTCTTTCACATTTTTCCTGGACAATAAAGGGTGTGGGGGTGTTTTAATTGATTTTTTTGTAATATTTGTTTTTATTTTCATTATAGCTATAGCTGCTGTAGTTCTAATGGCTATTGTCGACGACTTCTTGAAATTAGTAATTTAAATAAACATTCACTCGCCAACTAAAAATCCGACATTTCTCTTATTCTTTTAACTTTATTCTTTTAACTTTATTCTTTTATCTTTATTCATTTTATTCTTCCCATTAAAACATTCTTTCTAACTTTTATTTCCAACCTCCTTTTCTCCCTCATTTACCCACTCTTTTGTCCCATTCCACTTTCATACCCTGTTCTCCCTCCTTGGAATCGTCACCGTTACACTACCTCGAACGCGTTTTTCTCTTGTATCACCTCTTTCTCTGTGCGTGCGTGTGTGTGTTTATATCCTTTTATGAGTGTATTTATATGTGATTACGCGTGAGAGAGGTAGAGAGATATTCAGCGTCTTTCTGAAATTCCATTTCTGTGAAATTTATAAACCAAACAAGACATAAAGCCGTACGCACATAGAGTTAGAAACACAGACGGTTTTACGTTCTTTCCTTGGGTATTATTCACATTTTTATTTCCAATTTACTAAATGCATCAACTTTTTGAAAACATATACAAAATAACAAAGCAAATTAAATGTAAAAGACAAAAACAATAATATTACTTTAAGAAATAATTAATATAACAAACAACAAAAGAAAGAATAAAATTACTTTAACAAATAATTAATATACTATAACAAAATAAAAAAGAAAAATTGCTTTAACAAATATTTTAATAAAAAAATAAAGAAGAAACAAATAAAATGGAATATTATTATGAATTTGAAAATGAGAAATTTTCCAAATAAAATGACAGAAAGACAAAAATAGTCGTTTCTTAATTATATTTTTATTACACTTTTGTTATTTTTGTGCATATATACACGCATACATATTTGTATATATATATATATATATATGTATATATACATACATGTACATATATATATGTATGCATGTATATATGTATATATGCATACATATGTATATACATACATATATATATATATATATATATATATGTATAATATATATATATATATACATATATATATATATATATATATATATGTATATATGTATGTATGTATATATAGTCTCTCCCCTCTCTTTTCTCCCTCTTTTCTCTTCATTAATACTTTCTATTAATGTTTAAAAAGTTTAGCAAATTGAAATACAAACGGCCACCTGTTTTGTGGTCTTTGTCAGTGGTGGTGATGGTAGTAGTTGTTTTGTTAGTAGTAGTAATAGTGGTAAGGTTGATGTGTCTTGTGTTAATGCTAGTGTCGTTGTTGGCAATATTGTTGATGGGTTTTATAACCCCAGGTCATTTCTGATGGAGCCAGACCCATGATTAAAATCTATTCATCATACCGCCATCCCCTCATTCCTGCTAAAACGTCTTCAAGGTTTCATCTTTCATGCATGTACATCCAATTTTAGACTTCAAAGTGTTATTTGCGGTAAATTTGGCTGCTATTTCTAGCGGCTCAAACCTCTCACTGAGGCTGTAGAGATGTCATTTGAAGTAATGATAATTGTGGAGGTGATAATTATAATGTTAGAGTTCTTCTTGCATTCTTGTTACTAGTTACGCCGTTGTAAAACTAGCTGATGCTAGCTGCATGGCGGTTGGTGTTGATGGCAGTCTACATGTCTTTGTTGGTTCAGGTTGTGGTGATTTCATTGTGCTTTTGTCAGCGATAGTGGTGGTGGTGATGTTCGTATTGTTGTTGACGTTAGATGTAATGTTGTTTCTATAAATTGTTTATTACTTAGTTGTGTCGTCGTTCTTGTCGTAGTTGTTGTTATTGTTTTGTCTCAGTTGTTGTTAATAGATTGTATGGCTGTTGCTTGTGTTGTGGTTGTGGCGGTGGTGGTGGTGGTGGTGGTTGTTATTTACACATCTTATTCCGTGTCAATATGAGCCAGTTATTGAAAAGATAAGAAATTAATTTCACTAATTTTCTTGTCAAATTCTTTTTGTTTACATTTTCTGTTTTTCCATTCCATTTATTAAAAATATTCAACTCGTTAACACACACACACACACACACACACACACACACACACACACACACACACACACACACATACGCGCACAGTCATTATCATATCTGCAGTGTTGCTAATTCTTTAATCGCTGTCTTCATCACCTTCTATCCATATTAGATTTTTTCAACATGTCTCATTTGCCATCGTCTACGTCGACGTCATTGCATTCATTGTTGCCATGAACAACTCTGTCGTCGTCGTTGTCATCAGCATTATCATCATCATCATCATCATCATCATCATCATCATCAGTACTGCCTTCATCGGCGTCCAGATTATCATCATCATCACCAGCAGCACCACCACCACCACTAACACCGCTAGTCATCACCATCATCACCATCATCACCATCATCATCATCCTCATCATCATACGTGCAACTGACGTCTTCAAACATTTACGCCAGTCCGACTTCCTCATCCAGTTTCAATCCTTGCCAAAACGTTCCGTCTTCAACATTGTCAGTCACCACAATCCTTCTCAACATCACATACATATATCACCACCATCACCACCACCAACACCACACATATCATCATCACTCAAGGAGACAGGGACAAACGAAATTTGTCAGCCAATAAAACTGATTTTACATAATAGTTACCAGCGATTGTACCAGTTAGAATGTATAACGATTCAATAGGTAATTGGAGCTAAAGCTGTATATTTATTAAACAATGGCAAGAATGGTCCTACAATTAATATGAAAGCAATAATTGGAGAAATTTCTCTCATCAGCTGCCAACAGGATACCAAAGTTATTTCGACACCTCAGGGCAAGGTCACTACCTCTGATGGTGCCAGACTACCTTAGAAAAAATAGCCTTTCACCGTTTCATAATATATAAACAAATCTATCTATCTCTCAACGTATGTATATAATTATGTATTGTGCGTATATACATTTATATGCATGTATATGTTTGTGTATATATATATGTATGTGTGTGTGTGTCTGTATATGTACTATACAGATATACGTATAATATATATGTAAGTCTAGGTCTCTCTCTCTCTCTCTCTCTCTCTATATATATATATATATATATATATATATAT
>NC_068995.1:5508941-5514793 GCF_001194135.2 Octopus bimaculoides | reverse complement strand
GAGAGAAGGACAGAGTGGAGGGATGTATCATTTTCTTTATCAGCAAATACTTTCAGTGAAGATGGATTTCAGGGCTTCCATTAATATAAAGGGGAAGTCGAGTGCTGCTATTAGAATTTTCTTCATATTTGAACTAAACTTTGTGAATGAACAAAGAATTTTTCTTTTTTTATATCTAATACCAAAAGTACAGAGAAACAACAAAAAAAAGACAAGACAAAATAGGTCTTCGTTAACAAGTTCTAAAACATTGTCGCGCATGCAGATTCGCAATATTTACCAATTTTCTATTCAATAAATTGCTTTCCTAATCTTTTCCTCTTTTACTCTGATAACCGAATTGTAAAGCAAAATCGAAAGAAAGAAAGAAAATGATGGTGAAGCGAGAAGTAAAGAAACGAAACAGCGATAAACTTTGGTTTTTGGTTCAACATGAAGAATTATCATATTGAAGAACTGAGACTATCCAAAGATATCTCTAGACGCAAATTTACTGATGTACACTCATACACTTCATCTTTAAAATATCTCCTGCTACTCTCACCCGTTTTTTCCCTCTCACACTTTCTCTCCACTCTCTATATAGTTTCAACATTTCTCTTCTCTCTTTATCTCTCTCTCTATCTATTTCTCAATCACTCTGAAGTTCTCTCTCTAAAGCTGTCTTTCACTCTCGCTAACCATATTTCCCTCCACCATACAGCACTCACTTCCTTTCTGCCTCTTTCTCGCTTTCTAGGAATATTTTTCTCCCTTATCATATCTATCTATCTATCTATCTGTCTATCTATCTATCTATCTATCTATCTATCTGTGTCTGTCTGTCTCTGTCAATATGTCTGACTCTATATCTGTCTGTCTGTGTTTATAATGTATCCATATTTTCCTTCAGCATTTGCTCCATTTCTAAATATCAAGCTAGATATATTTTCATATGCACGTACATACGTACACGCATGTATTCATATATACATGAATGTATGTATGTATGTATGTATGTATGTATGTATAGATAGATAGATAGATAGATAGATAGATAGTGATTTCAAATTTTGGTACAGGGCCAACAATATCGGGAGAGTGGTAAAGTCGATTACACTGACCACAATATTCAACTGGAACTTATTTTATTGAACCCGCATGATAAAATGCAAAGTCAACCTTTGCTGAATTGAACTGAGCGGCGCTTCACCTCAAATTAAACTTCATGTTTTCTTGTAACCATCCAAACCTAGAAAGGAATTTATTTATTGCGATGAAAGTAGCCGCTCGAAATTTAAAATTGACAAACGTCGCAGGCGTTCAACTCCTTTACAAAGTTAGTTATTTACTATTCATTCACTCTTCCATGTTTTATATCTTGATGAGCTTCTCCTCTATTTGAACTGCAACGGTTAAATGCAACACACGTACTAGAGTCTGTGTGTATGTCTATGTGAGAAGAGAGGGAGAGAGAGGTGAGAGGTGTATTGGAGAATCGTTAGGGCCTCAGATAAAATGCTGTACGTTATCTGTTCTAGATATTTGCGTTCTGAGGTCAAATCTCCCTGGGATCAAATTTTCCTTTCATCCGAACGGGGTCGCTAAAAATTAACTATCAGGCAAGTATTGGGATCGATATAATCGATTCTCCCCAAATTTCTGGCCTTCTCAGAAATCAATATTATCCGAAATGTAAGAACGGTTGTTTGGGACGTTATCAGTTGTAATAGTAATAACAGCAATTATTGTTGTTATCATAGGATTGTAATGATTTTTTAGGCTGCTTCTTAGAATACACAGTGTAACAGAATATGATTCACGGAAAGCGTTGAGCTTGAGACGAGATCGTCAACATTTCATACATACACATAACTGGTACTCCGTCATTTACGACGACAAGGGTTCCAGTTGATCCAATCAACGGAACAGCTTGGACGTGAAATTGACTTGCAAGTGCCTGAGCTCTCCACAGACACGACTACCCTCAACGTAGTTCCCTGGGAAATTCAGCGTGGCACAGAATGTATGTATATATATACGTATGTATATGTATATATATATATATATATATATATATATATGTATGTGTGTGTGTGTGTGTGTGTGTGTGTGTGTATGTATGTATATATGTATGTCCGTGCACACGTTTGAATGTGGTGTGTGCCAGAGGGCTTGCAAATCCAATGCGGGTCTTAAAAGACATGTTAGGATCCACAATGAGCAGAACTTACCTGCAGGTACAAATCAGAGGTGCAATCTGTGTGGGTGTTTTTTCAAAACACTGTCTGGTTTAAAAAGCCACATCAGACGCCATGAAAGGGCTAAGGTGTAGGTGCAGGAGGTGGTCAAACTCTGTGTAAGGAGTAGACAACCACCACCATATGTATGTATATATTTATATATACATGTATATATATGCATATGTATATATACTTATGAATATATACATATGTATATATATGTATACATATGTATATATATATATATATATATATATATATATGTATATATATGTATGTATCTATATATATGTATGCATATATGTATGTATATACATATATGAATTTGTATATGTAGATGTATTTGTATATATAAATATATATGTATATGTATTTGTGTATGTATATGTATTTGTATTTGTATATGTACATATATATGTATATATATATATATATATATATATGTACATATATATATATATATATATATATGTGTGTGTGTGTGTATGTATGAAGTACATATATATGAGGGAGAGAGGGAAAGAGTGCGTATGTGTATCTTTGGGTATGAATCTGTATATTCAGTGTTTAACTAGACAGAGATATATTCGTGTTGTTTAACTGACAACGAGCATTTTCTATAGATTATAACAACATCAACATTAATGAAACTTGTTCAATTATTCAGAAACACTCCACTATCCCTGTGCCAAGACTTTTATCACAGATGATGGCAAATGGAACAATTTTCATTATTTAATATAATATGAATACACACTTATACATATCTGTATGCTTTGGAGTGTGTGTGTGTGTGTGTGTGTGTGTGTGTGTGTGCTTGTACACATACTAACGTATACTTACACATACACACACACATGTGTATATATATATATATATATACTTATATATATATATATATATATATTAAATGTTAAAGTAGGCTTCAAGTTTAGTAAAAGGTGTTCAGTTGAATACCTCTTTTGTTATCACTATTTTTGTTTTTGTTGTTGTTGTTATAGCTGCTGCTACTACCACTACTATTACTACTCCTACTACTACTACTACTACTACGTGATTTCAGGTTACGAAATTCTTGAAAATTATTATATTATTTAGAAAGACACATTGGTCCTCAGAATTGTGTATATGTTTGTGTGTATGTAAGTGGATATATGTCTATGCATATATAATTGTAAATATATGTATATATATATTACAATATCTCTAAGATTATGGGCATATTGTCTAATATATATATATATATATAATATCGTGCGTGAGTGTGTCCTGCATTAATTGAAGTTACATATGAAATTTAAACTAAAATCTTCTTCCTAGCTATTATGTAAGGCCTTTGTGTGTGTGTATATACACATGCATTTATATATGTATTTATATAAATACTTCTAAACCCCAACACATATTTCTACATATGTATATGTTTATGTGCAAATGTATGTATCGGTATAAGTGTATAATCCAGGAGATAAAAATTTCAAGATCAAAGGGATATTTCTATAAAACTAATAACAAATCAACACCAAAAATACAAAAAAAATATACATATAAAGTAACAATAAAGCAATATCAACGTAAGAAATTTACAACTCGCTTTCTCACCTCCACCCACCCCCCTTAATTTCCTGTCCCTCTGCCCCCTCCTCAACTACCATCATCGTCTTTCTGTCTCCATGTATCTATTTATGAAACCCCTCCACTCCCTTTGGCATTGTCTCTATGTATTTATTAATGTTTCTCTATTTCTCACTATCTATTTAGATATTAATGTTTCTCTTCCTCTCTTTCACTTTCCCTGCCTCCCTCCCTTCTTGTCTCTTACTGATTCTACTTCGTCTTTTTATTCAATTAATTTCGCAACCATTTTTCATCAGGTTTGTCTTTCCTTTGATATATAAACATTAATCTTGGCGCTTCACAACCTACCGTTTCTTGTCTTAATGAAGGTTATGATGTAATAACATAGCATTGGTCGTAAGCTAATTATGTAACGGCACAGCATCCATACAAGTTGCAAAGGAACCAACTCCACTCTCACGTACACCCGCACATTATTCACATATAAACAGTAACACACAAACATATGTATATCTATACACAAGCATTCGTACGTATTGGATAATACACATACACCGTTGAACACATACATATATATATTCACACACAGACTTGTACGAATGTATATATATATATATATATATATATATATATATATATGAGATATACTCACACATTTACCGCTCAAGTAATCCACTGTTTTGGGATTCGGAATTTCTGTCTATTAGAACAGAAAAATGACACGATACCTTGTTAAGTTTATCTAACTGATTTGCATGTGTGTTGTGTGTCTGTGCTTATGAACCTTTAGTAATTTGCATCACGCTTCCATACACTGGTTACGTGCGACAAAGCCTCTTTCTCGCTAGATATGGCTGATAACTAATACCGTATAATCTTTAAAAATATGCCAGACGTATAGGATAAGATAAAACTAGTTTTGAATATTGTAAGGTTAGTTATAAGATTTTTGACCATCATCATTACCATCTCTTTTTTTCAGTATCATTCCTAACCTCTTCTGCACCATCAACACAATCCTCCACGTCAGGGGTCTCCAAAGTGGTCGATACCGACCCCCGGGGGTCGATGACTATTCAAAGGGTCGATGAATGGCGTGGAAACTGCACATCTACTTAATTATTATTTTTATTTATTTTCTTGAACATGCCTGAGGGTGATGAGGGGTCAAGGAATCTATGCAGAGGTCGATGGTCTAAAATGTTTGGGGACCTCTGCTTCACCTCATCGGTGATGCTATATTTCTTTGACAAACCCTCAGTGCCAACATTCTTTCGTGGCAATAGAATAGACTCGGTTATCTCGGAGTAAAGGGAGAGTGATTTTTTTTCTTCCATACCGTTCGTCTAGCGCAGTGCACTATCTTCTGACAAGAAGAAAAATCGAGAAGGTAAAATCAAGTCATTACCTGACCGTTACTTTGTGTTATCGATCCCTGAATGATGGAAGGTAAGCTGGACGTAAGTCGGCTGGATGATAACACGGGATACACAGCCAGAGCACATGCTGCAAGATATTTGACGAGCTACCAATTCTACCGATCGGTTGCCTTACTTTGACGATGAGATCACGATGAGGTAGTCCTGTTGTTAAAAAAGCTGACGGCTGTAGCTGCTACTACTATTACAACTAATACTAATGTTACTACTACCACCACCACTACTACTACAGAAAGTTGACATCCATTAAGCAGAACTAAGACCAATCCAAAAACAAAATGTATTCTGTTCTTGGCAGTCGTGGTGGTGGTGATGATGGTATACCGTTGTTGCGGTTTTGGTGGTTCTTCTTGTTCTTATCACTTAACCCAAAGTGAACCCTTAACCAACAGTAGTAATACGATCAAAGCCACTCTCGCCATTGTTATCTGGAGTTTTCTTGCAGTTATAGTATATCTAGGAATACATTGTCCAATGTAATCTCCATCGCTAAGTGATTTATTCTTTTCGATTAGTTTTGTCTCCTAATGAAGACACTGCAGCGACAACAGATGCCGATGTAGATCCTTCACGCCATATATGTATAATATATATATATATATATATATATATA
>NC_068995.1:5504291-5507334 GCF_001194135.2 Octopus bimaculoides | reverse complement strand
ATATATATATATATATACAAATACACACAGACCGCCACACATTCATGTATTGTAATACATATGTATGTCTTAGTACACACATATATTCCTTTTACAGTTAGCTCTATAATCTTTAAAATCTTTTCTTGTGTTTATCTCTCTCTCTTTCTATTAGTGTTATATCTTATTTATATGTTATTTATATTTATTTGTCATTTTATTAAAATCAATATCTTAAAACAAAATGTTCAATAAAAATGAAAAATATCCGCCACCCTCTAAAAAAGAAAAGCCTACCCTCTACAGAACAGCAGCAGTTAACAAGAAATATATATAAAAACATATCTGATATTAAACAAATATAAGTCTCTGTTATAAACCTACCGATCCCACCCAACTCCCTCTCGGATATAAAAACGAAACTCAACGTCTTCCATTTTATGGTCAGTTGTTTAACGATTTTAATCATGCATATGAAATCAAGTAGCCACAAGTCGATGAAAAAACCACAAGAAGGAGCTATAAAATATACATACATACATAATATATAATATATATTATATATATGTATATATACACACATATATCTTTTAGTCTGATTTTTATTCTTACTTGTGCCGTGAAGAAAATCAATATGAGATGTGTGTATTACGTGTGTATTTTGTGTGTATCATGTGTCTATCCGACTAGTTATGTAGGCAGCTTTGTGAGCCAGAAAGTATGTGTAGATTACTTACATAATCGTTTGGTTTGTTTCTTGCAAGCTTCAGCAAACGCACGTTTGAAATGATTTAGATATTTGCCTCATACGTTTTTGTATAAATGTTTGTGTGTGTATATAAGCACATTCATACATGTGTGTGTGTGTGTGTGTGTATGTGTGTGCATGCTTATGACGGCTGTGACTTGGAATCGAGAATGACTTTGTAGCATTGTTTATACTCCATTCACTTGCTTGTTACTCTTACTCTTGACCCAGTGTGTGTGGGGAGGTGTCTTCCGGAAAAACTTCCACCACGATTGGTTGCATATTCACTCTAACACTACCACGACACCGACTGAAAGTTGCCTCTTTGCTTTGCTTTCATAGATTATGAAAAACCTTTTGAAAGTATCCAGCTGAATGCAGTGGTGTAGAGACTGAAGATGCAAGAATTTGGTGCACTGTTCTTTATACTTGAAATTTCACAGGGAGGCGAACATGCGATGCACCACAATGATATAGTTCTGCTGTAACAATCCATGAGAGTTGCAATGAGAAAGTGAATCAAACAATGAGATAGTGTATATCCAAAGCGTTTTATTCTGTGTCTCAAAATAGTCGTCAGAGACATTGACGGCAAATGTGTCTTCACCATCAGTGGTGAGCTGCCAACAGACCACCGATTCGCGGACGACATCGTGTTTCTCGCAGAAGTCTCGGATTAGCTGCAGACCAGTTAACGGAACTGGACACCTAGCTTCCAGTTGTACGCCTCATAATATAACATATGAAGAAACAAACGTGGTCTGAAAATGTTGTTCGAGGCCGAATAGTGGTGGGAAATTATGACATTGGGAAGGTGAAAGAGTATGTCTACTTGAGACAGACAATGAATATATGCAGCGACACAGACTCCAAGATCTCGCGGAGAGTAAGAGCAGAGGAGAAAAATTTTACCTCGATCCAAGATGTGCTCAAATTACAAATGGACATGATGCAACGTGCCAGTCTCTTCAATACCATCTTCCTACCTGCGGTCTTGCATGTACGCGGAGGCATGGGCTACAACGAAGATGGAAGGACAACGACTGGCTGTAAAACAAAGGGTCACGGAAAGATCCATGTTAGAAACGAGGGAACTTTGCCGAAACAAGATAATTCGGAAATAGAGTGGAGTGAACGATGTTACAGCAGAATGCCCAAAACACGAATTACACAGAAGTGAACTCAGTGCAAGACTCACAGACATGTGGTGGCGCCCTATTGTCGAGTGGTAGCCAAAAAATCGGAAGAGACCACTCGAAACTCGAATGACATCCAAGACGCTAGTAAGATCAGAGTAAATAACATTTAGGCCCACATGAAAAGGGAGCGGGCTCATTCAAAGAAAATAAGGAAATATATCGTAACCAGTGATAAGGATATCTAAAGAGACGATCAACAAATTGGTGGGGGTTCTTAGCAATGAAAATTACACAAGTCCCAGCAATTCTGTCACTGTATTTCAGATGGAAAAAGAGAGTGTGTGTAATGTTCCGAAGTGGTTCTTCGTCAGAAAGAGGTGAGGTCCGGAGAGAAATAAAAAAAAATAGGCCAAGGAAAACGTGTGTAGTTACAGGGATGAAGTGACCTGATGGAGTGCTCATTGTTATTTACAGCGGGTCAAGCGGACGAATACAGATCCCCTAATTATCTCGTCACCGACTAATATTCGATCCCCGATTGTCTGTTCTTTATAAGTCTCATTGCTAATAACTTTGTATGGCACCCGTCACTCAATTTCATATAACTTCTAATAATAATCTTAGTTTATTTTTATGCCAATCATGTTTAATTGTTTATAAAGAGCACGACAGGTCACATCCGAGCTGGTTTGACACCATCCTAAAATTACAGTCTTAAGTACTTCTCCTGGGTGACCTTAAAGTTTTTTCTTACCCATATTATACCCCTTACCTACCCGACATTCTAAAATCGAAGTCATTATAACTAAACAATGTATCGCTATCCTTGTTATTGTATTTTGTGTTGTTTAAAAGATCACAAAGACTCTTGTTTTGGCTCGATATCAAATTGGCTTCATACAAATAAGGCTGGCGGTGGACGTGGGGGGTGGAGAGTGGTGGCGGCAAGAAGACACTATTATTATTAATATTATATAAACTATTGACGGTTCAATGAAAATCTATAAATAAAAATTACCATTTTAACTATTAATGGCCACTAGTTATTTTCTTTGTCGCACATACATAATACATTCCCACACATACATGCATACATATAGTGAAATATATAAATACACACACACACACACACACACACACATATATATATATATATATATATATATATATATATATA
>NC_068995.1:5502784-5504209 GCF_001194135.2 Octopus bimaculoides | reverse complement strand
ATATATATATATATATATGTATATGTATAAATATGTATATACATATATATATATTTAATTATATATATGTATACGTATGTGTATATGTATGTATATATATATAAGGAAATATATATATGTGTATGTATGTATGTATATATAAATACCTATGTATGTATATATATATATATATTAATATACACTCACACACACGTTGTTATGAATGTAGTGTGTTATTTGTATTTGTTGTTAGTCTCTTGTTATTTTAATTTTGTGATTTTGTTTGAAAATTTTATTTTATATATTTATTGCTTTTTGTTACTGCTTTTCAAAATTTTTATCAAAGTTTACCAATCTGTGTCAGACGACAGATAATGGTGGAGAGAGAGAGAGAGGGAGAGAGAGGAGTGCGAGAAGAGACGGTCAAATTCCTGACAGATTTCGTGTTTGGTTAAGAAAATCATAGTCATTAGTATCGTCATCAACATATCTCCCTTCATCATTGTCCGCCTTTATCAAAACCGCCTTCATCCGGTTGTTGCATTTTTTGCTTTGTTTTTGCCTTACCTTTCTATTCACCGCCACCGCCAACAATGACAACAAGATTATATAATAATTCTACCATCTCATTGTTGACTGCTGCCAGTACTTCTCTTCCTGAATAGTTTCCTTTTCGTTTTTCAACCAGTTCAGTTTTACGGCTACTCCTTTATCAGTCTTTTATAAATTTCTTGAAAATAAGACATCAGTCTCGGACTCCTTTTCCTACAAGCTTAAGCTTGATAACATTAAACTCTTAAAGGCTATGCTGCTGTTGATGATGATGATACTGATGACGCTAAATTTAGACATAGAGTTTTATTCTGTAGAACGTAATAAAGTTTAGTAATGTTTAGTAATGTTTATATGCCAACAGAATGTGACAGTCCTATAAAGTCCGATGTTACTGCTGTTTTAGCCCCAGCAAAACATCTTTTCCTACTGGCTATCGGCACACAGTCTGTGTCCGTATAGTATTTGCAAGGGAGGTCATCGTTCCCATCTCTAGATTTACGTGATACTCACAGACCTACGTCTCTGGATGTTATCCGTCCCCAGTGTGAGACAACCGACAGTGGGCAAATATCGTTTGCATAAAACATTACTTAGAGACACCATCTTGCCTGCAAAAGACTAACACAGTGAAGACACCGAGTCCAAATTAGGGAACATCAGCAGTAATCAATAGCACAGAATTAACAACCATTATTAAGCATATATACAGTCTTAAGCATAAAGATACTATAATATATATACACACACACACACACACACACATATATATATTTTATATATATATATATATATATATATAACGAGAGAGAGAGAGAGAGAGAGAGAGAGAGAGAGAGATGCACAGTTGAATATTTTCCTCCTGTTGCACAATTAGGTTTTATATGTATCTAT
>NC_068995.1:5498829-5501626 GCF_001194135.2 Octopus bimaculoides | reverse complement strand
GATTGGTAAATGTATTGGAGATAGTTGTTTATGGACGGCACTGAGAATATGGTGGGACTAGAGGAATTAGGGAGATGGGGGTGGAGGAATTAAAGGGATGGGGAGATGAAGGTATTTTCTTTCGAAATTATAGTTTTTATTTATTCATTTATACACACATTTATCCTTAATTTTTTTTTTTTTTTTTCACCTACCCAACATAAACATATGTATATTTACAGAAATATTGTCTAGCCATTTATATATGTGGATAGGTATGAATGCGTATATGTAGACCAATATGTAAAATAACAACCAAAAAAGAAAAAGAGGAGAGCTTCTTACAGTGCAAACATGAATCAGTTTCAGGCTGAAAAGCCCATCATCAGTAGAATACGGTAGATCCTGCGCGGTTATCCAAATGGCAGGCTGAGTGGAGATTCATATTTCTTAACCGTACTTTTCTGCTGTTGAGCTTTTGTGCCTTAACCATATAAAGATTTTCAGCTTTCCTCTTTGCACTGTAAGAAGTTCTTCTGCTTTTCTTTTTCTTTTTTTTTTTTTTTTGCTTATTATTCAAATTCCATATCACAATGCTTGAAGCCAACTATAATAATCTTCTAAATAGATACGTGTTTATGTATCTCTATGGACGTATAGGTATTTATTTCAGTTTGTATACATACACAGGAATGTGTTCGTGCGAGTTGACAAAACGTCGTCACACAAACCTACACACGACTGTAGGATTGCTGATCAAGTTGAGCGCAGACACGGATGTGAGTTTAAGGAGTTTATTACATTAATAATCCTTTGTGGGGAGGGAGCTAGTCACTCACATTGCCCCCTGTGCTCAACTGGTATTTATTTCATTGATCCCGAAAGGGTAAAAGGCAAAGTCGACCTCAGCGGAATTTGAACCCACAACATAAAGACTTACGAATTTAGCCAGTTCACCGCTTTGCACATGTTGATGATAATAATGATAATAAAACTAAAAATAGCAGCAACAACAACACACGCTAGGTTTAGTGTCATATCTAAAACAAAAATTCAGCCATTACAGATGTAGCCATTTTAAATATTGTTTTTATATTGTTTAATTTCTTTGCAACACAGAATATCAAAAGTTGTAAAAACAAACCAAAAATTCCGAAGACCAAAAGAATATTTGAAGTGATATAGTAGCAGGAATATGGTTCTAAATAACTTTTAATATGTATGAAGTGTTTTTTAAGTTCATTTCATATCAAGTGAAAATTTATATGAAATTAAAATTCATATGAAGTCGTAAAATTTTATGAAAGATAATATATATAGTGCATATATATATATGTGTGTGTGTGTGTACATATATATTTATTTATTTATATATATATGTATGATTGTATACATATATAAGTGTGAATGGTTAACTATATATATGTGCGTGTGTGTGTGAGAGAGAGAGGGGGAGACAGACTATGCATATATATTTACTTACTATAGGGAATATATCAGACGCATTTGGAAACTTACGAAGTTGGTAGCGAGAAGAATCAATTAAAATATCACATAGATGCATAAATAGATTGTTGTTGTTATTATCATTATTATTATTGTTGTTGTTGTTGTTGTTTTCATTATAAAACGGCAGAATTATTATTATTATTATTATTATTATTATTATTATTATTTTATAAGCTGACAGAATCGTTTGCCTTTCATCCTTTCGGGGGTCGATAAATGAAGTACCAGTTGTATACTGAGGTCGATCTAATCGACTGCCCCTCCCCTCTCCCAAAATTTGAAGGCCTTCTGCCTTCAGTAGAAAGGATTATTATTAGTGTTATTATTGTTGTTGTTTTTTTGTCGTTGTTCTCTTCATGAATTGCATCTTCTTCAGGGCATGCATAATGTTGTATCATATTACAGAGCTCAATGCCTTAAATTTTCGGAATATACGCAGCCTGATTATATATTGCAGGTTATCACAAATGGACAATGTTTCATTCGTATCAAAGGTGGGAGGTTGTTTCGTGTCTAACCAATTGCTATATCGATATTGTTTCATTAGTCTGTCAATATAAAATGTGAATGTACATGTATATACATAATTTATAATATAATATATTGTCGCCTTAACTATATGTCTAGACACACATATGCATATGTATTATATAAGTGCGCACGCACTACATGATCTTTCTCTCTCTCTCTCTCTCTCTCTCTCTCTCTCTGTATATATATATATATATATATATATATATATATATTTCTTTCAATACTTCCTATCCGCGGTGTCTTACTTAATTCTCTTTTTATCTCCCGTTTTCTGTCTCTCCTGCTCTCTCTTTCTCTCCTACTCGTATTCGTTCTTCCCATCTAAACACATATCTGTCCTCTTAAATTATGACCAATTTATTGCTCTAAACATATTGATAGTTTTTCCATTAATTTCTACATCTTTTGAAATGTTTTAACTGAGAACGATCTTACGTAATGAATTCATTTCCTATTATATATATCAAGCAAAACTGAAACGCACATGTTAAATGATTTTGAAATATCACTACTTGGTCTCACTTCATTATGATATATATATATATATATATATATATATATTCTTTTATTCCTTTACTTGTTTCAGTCGTTAGACTGCGGCCATGCTGGAGCACCGCCTTTAGTCGAATAAATCGACCCCAGGACTTATTCTTTGTAAGCCTAGCACTTATTTTATCGGTCTCTTTTACGAGGACGTAAACAAACTAGCATCAGTTGTCAATCGATGGTGGGGGGGGACAAACACAGACACACATAAACACATATTTTATGTATA
>NC_068995.1:5484334-5489334 GCF_001194135.2 Octopus bimaculoides | reverse complement strand
GCGTACAAGTGTACGAGTGGTTCAGAGAATCACCATCAGAGGGTGTGCAGATTAGTTACGGTTCATTTGAGTTCATTGTCATTGAAGATTTGAGTATGAGACGCGCGTCGGCCAAGTTTGTGCCAAAACTGCTTTCAGCTGACCAAAAGGACACTCGCCTGCAGTTACACAAGATATCCTTGAATGTGTCGAGAACGATGAAAACTTTTTGAAAACTTTGCATTGGCCTCTTAGCAGGTATCACCAAGCATTTGGAAAAAATTGACGCAGATTCTCTGCTTAACTTTCTGTCATGTTCAATGGGACGATCACACGCTACACACCTTCCTTCCAAGAACTGGTGTAAACAGTGAAAGTGAGCTAGAACGTTAAAACTTACTGCGCATGCACAGCAGAGTTCAAAGTCAGTCCTTACCAAGTGGCGTCAGTCTGCGTGGTTTAGCTTCGTAACTATGGCAACAGTCCGGATACTTATTGATCAGACTATATATATATATATATATATATATATATATATTGTATTTTATATGGCTATATCTTGATTACCTTTTGTATGATAAACTTACATCTGCCTCTATACACCTCCAACAGAAGAACAAATTCGTCTCTTCACCTCCACTGTTTCTTTTATTTGTTGTAAAACATACTTCTAACACCGAATTTTTATTTCAATTTTCAGTTCTCTTCAAATTACCACAAAACTACACATATTCAAGTATTTATTTATTACCAAAACATTTTTTTTATATATATTTCATTCTCTTTTTTACTGCAAAAAAAAAATTCCAGGGTAGTAGAAATTATATTATGCTTTGTTTCTTAGGGGGAAAATAGAAAAATATGAGATATGGATGTAGGAAACACCAAATCATAAAACCGAAGAATGGTCCGCTGAAGTGTGAGGGATGAGGCGGGAAGCTGAAATACTATTTATTTCGGTACTTACGTCAATTTGCATTTTTTTTCCTTTTCAGCTATTTTATCTCCTTTTTATGGACGGTGTTTTGTTTCCCGAAGCAGTTTAAAAGAAAATAAAATCGAAAAAAGGAAGCCACATTTGCTTATATCTACACACACATATACATATGCGTGTGACTGTGTGTGTGTGTGTGTGTGTGTGCGTGTGTTTGTGTGTGTGTGTGTGGCATTGTGTCTTAAGTTACATATACTTATTGGACATGGTGCTGTATTCTTCACCAAAGAGCACTTCTATTTCCGTTTGTGTGTATGAAAGATATGGTTTATATGATTGTGTGTTTGCTGTGTATATAATCTGGCCGAGTTTGTGTATCTTTAAATGTTTATCTGTATGTGTGATTTATGTGTACGTTTTGCATGTTTCTTTTCCAAACTGGAAAGCAATGTAAATATGTGTTGTGTGTGTATGATTATATGTGAACATACGTACATCTATGTTCTTGGAGTTGAGTACGTATATGCAGGATTGTGTGTATGTGTGATGTTAAATCTGTTTATATGTTTAATATCAATTTACGAAATATTAATTCATAGTTTTTCCAGAACAGTCTAGTCTGAATTCTATATTCTGGGCAGAATAAATAAATCCGTCTGTATAAATATATATACATTTGCTAATATATACACTTGCTAATATTTGTACTTATATGAGTATAGCGGAATCGTTAGAGCGTCACAGATTTTGTGCTGCAATAATTGTTTCGATTTTTTAAATACTGAGTTCAAATCCCATGCTGGTCAACTCTGCCTTTCATCCTTTTGAGGATGATAAAGTACAGTACAATCTAGTAACGGGGACGATGGCATCGATTAAGCAAACTCTTTCAAACAGCTGGTGCTGTGCCTACATTAGAAACAGTCCTACTTCTTACAAACACAGGTACACATATACAAAAGGTTTGGTTGGGTATGAAGCTGGACGTTGACAGAAGCAGATGGGGATATCTTTGTTATGTCCCTTTATTTACGGAGTTCAATCGCTGCTGGAGTCAATTTGCCTTTTAGTTTTTTTCCAGTGTCGGTAAATAGATTATACCATCCGCCAAACTGTACAGTCGTGTGTCAATTTCAAAGGTCGATATAATCAAAGGTCTTCTAACTTCTATGATTCCAAGAGAATCTTTTAGAATATCTCATCTACTTCATACAGTTGTAACAGGTAACAGATTTTCTCATTAAATGAAATATACGTGGGTTGTCTTCTTGTCTCCTTGGTTGCTTATAAACTAACACTGAATAATTGGAAGAATAGGCGCAACATCGTTTTACACGACCTACGACATTTCCTAACGTTCGTTTATGGCATCAGTTCAAATGCCAATGAGGTCAGCGTTGGCCTTAATTCATCTGAAACTGAAAACACAATCAGAGATTATCTCCATTGATTATACATACCTCTAAAATGTGAAAATAATATCACTCTTCGGTTTCTCAGGTATATGTTTTTGATTTCATGTGTGCCTTTCATATTTTTAAGGTGATAGAATGTGAATGGGAATGAGTTATTTCATCTAGTTGATAAGAGGTTCCTCGCTAGCATGATAGAAAAATCTTGTAAGTTCCATACAACTTCTTTTGTTGTATGGATAAAAGTAGGTCTCGTATCGAACAAGTAGAGACAAATTGTTGCTGGTTCATTTAATCCCACAATCCGTTTATGATTCTCACTTCCAACAATTCCAGTTTTCCATTCCATTCTAGTCCTACACAACATCACAACATCCTACTTCCCTCCACGCAACACTTTCTTTAACGAACAGTTTCTGTTTTCCCTTTAAAACAAAACAATTTTCTCATAGAATATATTTGATTGCTTGGACCACTTCATTGTGATTCTTGCTATTGATTAACTCCAAGTAAGCCCTGATCGAGAAGACATATGATTAGTGTTTCCAGACATAACCACGACTACAAGTTTCAGATATAATGTATCAAGATTCCTTCCTCTAAAAAATAGGGTTTCATTCAAGGGATATTTCGCAGCTATTTCTACCAGATTGAACGACGAAGTGGCGGTTCTTTCGTTGGCTCATATTATTTGTGGTGATTATCAACGCAGCGGCACGAGTCACAATTTCAGTGAGAGAAAAGTGGTGAGCGGACAAAATCGTCAGGACATTGGGCAATAATCATCATCATCATCATCATCATCATCATCATCATCATCATCATCATCATCATCATCACCAGCACCACCACCACTACCGCTACCATCCTTCAATAATCAGGTGCCATGTCTTCACATTCGTTATGTTTCTGCTTCACGCTGCTTTGTTCTTCGTTCAAATTTCTTAGCGGCACTTCGTCTATCTAGACGTTCTGAGTTCAAATTCCTGCCGAGGTCGACTTTGCCTTTCATTCTTTCGGGGTCGATAAAATAAATACCAGTTGAGCACTGGGGTCGATGTAATCGACTTACCCCCACCCCCGAACTCGCTGGCCTTGTGCAAAAATCTGAAACCATTATTTCAGTGAGAGATAACATTTGTTTTGTTATTGTAGTGAAGGAATATTTTACAAAGGGTTAAAATACCTTTTATTATAAATGGTAACTTGAGCAAAAATAGAAGATGTTGTATAGACGAGAGTCTCAGACTATTAGTACAACTTACACACCTGACACCAGAGAATCAGTAATGGAAATACACACAAAATAAAACATTGGAGAGAATTATAAACAACTACGTGAATAAATGAAAAATGTAACAAAAGCAAAGATACAGCGACAGGACAGCTACTCAAAGATATTAGAAGAAAGAAATTCGAACGAAGAAAAAAGCAGCGTCGAGCAGAAACATAACGAATGTGAAGACGTAGCACCTGATCATTGAAGGATGGTAGTGGTGGGGGTGGTGCTGGTGATGATGATGATGATGATGATGATGATGATGATTGTCATTGTCATCATCATCATCATCATTACTATTCCTAATGATGATTCTGATGTTGTTGACTTTTATCATGATAATGTTAATAATGATGGGATGAGAATGAGAAATAGTAATAATAATAATAATGATGATGATGATGATATAGCGCTAATAAGATTCATATAGGAAATATAATAATAGTAATAATGATAGGAATTATTATTATTATTTTTGTTGTTGTTGTTGATATTATTATTATTATTATTATTCCTCCATATTGCGCTGAGAGAAATATGGCGAACTAAACGAAAGGCAAAAAAAACCCCCAAAAAACAATGAGCAGAAACGCATGTTGGCACACCTTGAGATGTAGAAAAACTCGAACTCGTGTTTATTTAATTAAATTATTTAATGTTAGCGATGCATCAACAACAACCAAAGCAATATTCTACACACGGTTAACCGTGTTGCTGTCAGAAAATTGACTTAATCAAATAACGAGATGTCTTTTTCTTCTTCTTCTTTTTCTTCATCTTCTCCCTTCTTCCACTACTCTCAGATTGGTCCATTGTCCTGTCTTTGGGCACTGACGAAGATTCTTTGGAGAACAAGCAGAGTCTACCTTCTTCTTTCCTTTCCCTTTATCACTCTTTATCTATCTTTCGCTCTGTCTGTACACCACTATTTCTTTTTTTATTTTTTTCACATTTTCATCTCATCCTCCACCTCACTTCCTCCTATTTCTAGTATCTTCTCCTATAAGTTCCTTCTTATCTACAGGTCTAACCCCCGCCTCTCTCTCTTTCTCTCTCTCTCTTTCTCTCTCTCTCTTCCCTCTTTCTCTTTATCCGACTTTCTGCTGTCTCTTGTTGCTTTTCCATGACTCTCTTTCTTCTCAAAGTTTTTTTTCCCTTACATATATTTTATCTCCATCTTTATCTCACGCTCTCACTGTCTTCAACTCTGTCTCTTCTCACTTATATACATATAGATGCAGAAACCAATATACACAAACACACACGCACATATATGTGTATGTACACACACACACACATTTCTCAAAATACCTCAGGTATACATTTTTAAGGGAAATTCTACGTGAGTGCAGAAAGAGGTGTGTGTGTATGTGTGTGTATATATATATATATATAT
>NC_068995.1:5482681-5484253 GCF_001194135.2 Octopus bimaculoides | reverse complement strand
GAGCATATGCATGTATATATATATATATATATATTCGTTATGACTTTGTTCGCCTGATGGCTCCAATAATCTCGGGATTGGATTTTCATGAGGTGTGACTTTATCTTTCATACTGAACCCCCCACCCCATCAGTAGATGTTTCTTTGATTTCTATTTTTTTTTTTTTGTGTGTGTGTGTGGGCTTGCTTTAACGTATTATTCTGAAACACACACACAAACTCTCACAACGTGCACACACACACTCACACATGCGCGCACACTCGCACTTACACTTAACCCTCACTTTCTCCTCAACTTTTCCAACCTTGCTCATCACTTGCCTTGCCGCCTCTTCACCTATACATCTCTACATCCATGCATCTGTCTCACTTTGTATCCCTCTCGTTCTCTCTCTTTCTCGATATATAAAAAAAAAGCTTCTGAAACCTGTAGGCACTTGATTTCTATGTAATAATTAATAACATTAAGTGAAAATATTTCCCGCACATGCGCATAGCTACACCCACCCACAGACATTCCACTCTCACTCTAGCTACGCAAATGCACGTATTCGTACACGTATTCAATGAGGCAGAATTAAACTATTCTTATATACACACACATACATACAAACATACAAAACAAAAATCTACTGAGTTAGCACTGACAATGTCTCCCATACTATCAGTTAGTAATATGGACTTGGCCAAAAATATCATCCGGGTAGTAGTCTCTATAATGTATGATATCATGACCAAAACATTCTACAATACCATCTGTTCATGGTGGTATATTATTCGTATTTTTACATTTATAAATTGTTGATCTTTGTCAGCAAGAAACGTTGGGTACCAGAGACATAATAAATTCTATTTACGTGATATATATAACAATGTAGGAATTGTTAAAACATACTCTGGTGTATGTTAAAATGCAGGGTGCAAGCATCTGAAACAGAACTGTATATACAAAAGACTGGGTACAAATATAATGCATATTTCATCAAAATTGAAAATTAACATTTTGCTCGAGTTCTGCTTCCTGACTGGTCACAACTGCAGCTGAGGCAGTGGGACTAGTGGCGGGGAATATCTTTGTCGGAGCATTTTTTTCCTCTTCTTCTCTTTTGGTCAGCCATAATTCCAAACATCAATAATCAAAGGAGTTCAAACGGGGACTGACTTATATTTCTCAAGTGCAATTTGGTATATATCCCTTCATTGGACTGAAGGCTGTGTAGCGTATGATATTTACATAATCCAAGCTTCGATGTCACTGTCAACGACTTTCTTTTAAAGTTGATATGTCTCATTCTACCAAAAGATATTGAGTGGTCCATCAGTCTAATGTTTGACTGCAGCTATATATATCTATACATAAAGACATATACAGAAAAGGAACACAGAAAACGAAAATGGTGTTTCAGCTTTATATAAATATAATTCACATGTGTTTCACAAAATCAAGTACAGTTAATTACAGAATTCTAAAGACCCTATTATGTAACACAATTCCAGTCAGTTCCCTCCGTCAACACTATTGGGAAGCATACCATATATATATATATATATATATATATATATATATATATA
>NC_068995.1:5478225-5482671 GCF_001194135.2 Octopus bimaculoides | reverse complement strand
TATATATATATATATATATATATATATATATATATATATTTAAATAACCGACTTCATAATTAAACATCAGGCTGGCGCTAATGACATATAAGTATAACTTTATCACAACTTTACAGCGTTCTGTGACTTTGTTTGATCCATGCAGGCTTTTCTCTATATCAATACTTATATAACAACAACAACAACAACAACATTCTCCTCAATGGCATCATCGCTCCTCCTCCTCCTCCTCCAGCATCATCACTGTCATCATCAGTACAATCACCACCATGGTCGTAATCATCATCTCTTCTCACCATCACCATTATCATCACACGTAGATAGAGTAATAAAATTTTGCTCGCTTCTGCAATACAGACGAAACGTTAATATTACTAAAATCATATCAAGAAGCGATAAACACCATAAAGAAAGGATATATATATATATATATATATATATATATATATATATATATATATATATATATATATATACCAAATTAGATATAATCATTTGCTAATCTTAATAGCACAGAATAAAGACTGTAAAGACTCCACCGTTGTAATGTGTAGTCCAGTAGATAATCTAAAGTACAAAATCTATGCTTATAGCCACCTTATACTGCTCTTTTATCCTGTCTCTAATCTCTGACGAAGAAAACGAAATATCTGAAACGATAGACTTTCTTCACCTCTCGGCAATTTAAGTTATCGATATTCTACGAAATGAGATTTTTCTTGGAAGTGATTTGAATAAAAATGGGTGGACGTTTGTTGTATAAATATGTATGTGTATTTAATGTGTGTTTGAGATCGTTTAAATATGTGCATGTCTATATTTTTTAACCGCGAGTAAGTTTTTATTGAGCCTGTCAGGAGACGTGACCACCCCACCATATAATTTCAAACATAGTATACACTGGTCCAATATTACGTAAAGTGCATTCTTTATTAAGACAGTGAAACATAATTTGAGGAAGTCTTGGCTACGATTTCTAGCAAGTCTAGTGATTATGTCTAGATACGTCGTTGACTTCAATTTTGTTGTGCGTGCGTGTTTGTGTGTGTATAAAGAATCTTACACCAGCTAAATGAAGAGATTAGCAGAAAGATATCCCAGAGATCGATGGTTTGTGTCTTCCAACGGCATCTCTTCAGTGTGTCATAAATGAAACTCAAACATTCGACTCTAGGATCTACTTCAGATCATCTAGATTACAACATGGGATGTGTTAAAGTAAGACTTTGCTGCTATTTCTATAAACTCGAGACGCCATCTAAAGGTTTTTTTGGTGGCTCAAGTATTTGTAGAGGTGTGTCAAAGATCATCCGATTAATACAATTTATGCTTGCTTTATCGACCTCCTTCACACGGTCATTATATATAAAGCAAATATACTGGATATGAACCCTGAGTTTGCTTAATATGAAATATTCGCTTCCCTCCATCGAGTCTGTTTGGGAAACTTATTAAAAACCATTGGGTCGTATCTATACGTTTGTTCATCCATTTTCGGATACCTTTCCTCATAAAGTGTTAAGTAATCCATGAGAATGTATTGAAAGAAGGTATATCAGCTACGAAAGATGTAGTGGCCTGTGTGTTTGTGAGAAAACGGTGTGATCGTCACCTTGTTGTTATGTAATAAAAATTCTGGTCATCCATGCTGAACATAAACGTTTTCTAAAATATAGCAATGACATGAAGTGCTCAAGAACACAATACGACACAATAAAGATACACTCGTTAAGTTTTCAGTACTCCTGCTGTTCCAAACGGTGAAGTACATCTCTACCGGTGGTAACTTGAAGTTAGGTGAGGAGGTGATATACTAAATGTAATGTTCGTTGGTAAGTCACAACAAAGCTGTGTAATTCGTAATTCAATGGCTCACTTAGTGTATGTTTGTGGTGGTGGTGGTGGGGAGGATTTTATTGACAGCAGACATAAAAGAAGGCAGGCTTTACTTGTCACTGATTTGAGCAGACAGTTTAGCTTTTGCTGTATCAGCTAGAAAAAGGAATTAAGAAAGAAGAGGAAAAAATTCGGAGTTCTCTCACTGCTTTTTATGTTTGCTTTTTTCTTTTTTGGCAATTATTGATTTATTGAACTGGTTATAGTGATATATCAAATGTATATTACCACCATTTGGAGTCTTCTGTATTATTCAATCTGTAAAAAAAAAAGCGTTTACAGAGGATGACTGTTGTATACTCTCGAAGATCTGCAGACACAGTTGTAGACGCTCTTCAGCCTGAGAGTCAACAGCAACAGGTTCACGTTGTGCTTTCTCGAAGCATATGCTTTTGTTCTTTTCAGTCATTTAACTGCGGCCATGCTGGAGCACCGCCTTTAGTCAAACAAATCGACCCCAGGACTTCTTCTTTGTAAGCCTATTACTTATTCTATCCGTCTATTTTGCCGAACCGCTAAGTTACGGGGACGTGAACACACCAACATCGGTTGTCAAGTGATGGAGGAGGGAGAAACACAAATATCCACACAGATATATATATATATCTATATACGACGGGCTTTGGTCGACCCGAGGCTATAGTAGAAGACACTTACCCAAGGTGCCACGCAGTGGAACTGAACCTCGAACCATGTCGTTGGTAAGCAAGCTACTTACCACACACCCACTCCTATACCTATATATATATATATATATATATATATATAGTCTGTAGATCTAATATAGGTAGATTCTTGATTTTCTTGCTTTTGTTTGTTTCTTCTCGCACCATTTCGGCATCGTTCTTCTTCACGTACTTCTTCGCGTTTCTTTCCATTTTCTCACTGTCCAGCGTTCTAGTTTTCTAACGCATAAACAGAGCTTAAAAAATTGCTTAGCGAACATGGTGTATTTCATAAATATGCCTATTTAAAGTATCGTAAATGCGTGAAACTATCAGTAATTCTTATGTAATGCGTATTAAATGTATATGAAGTTTATTACACATGCCATCTCCTATGTTATTCATACTATATAAATAAATAAATATATATATATATATATATATATATATCAGATTCCTTCCGTCGGATTTGTGTTTATTTGCGTTTTTATAAAAAAAAATTTTCACATAATAAATTATTCTAAATTTAACAATGTGTATGTGTGCGTACGCGCATGAAATAACATATCGAAAACAAATTTCAGAAGCCTCTAAAATATTTTTTAATATCTTTCTTTTTATTCTGTTTGCAGGTGAGTACTGGATATTTTCTGTTTTCCTATTCTACAGTCGGATTTACTAACATCGCTTCTGGATTTACTAATCTCGCACCTGGGAAAGGATTAAATGTATCCACTGGTACGTACTTTAATAATTGTCTCTTTGAAAGAAAAAAAATTGGTTTTGAGTTTCCTTTGAAAAAATGGTCAAGTAAATGAAAATCATATTTTATATATATATATATATATATATATATATATATAGACTGCATTATATATACAGACATGTAGACAGAACTGGACACACACACACCTATACACACGCGCAGACTTATGTACACACAAATACCTACATACACACACACACATATATATACACACACACACATATATACCCACACAAATACATACCACATTCAAATATGCACACACAACTCCAGTCTTACATATATATATAATTATCTTTCGTTACCTTACATCTAAGATTAAAAACGAAGTAACACGTGATGTAAATAAATGGTCATATTTTTTGTATTATGTTGTTTCCTGCGCATTGTTTACGTATCAAAAAATGGTGACATTAATACAGATGCCTTCGATAAGTTCCTGTAACTTCTTCTTACTGATGTGTTAATATGAATATTATAGATATTGCTGTTGTTATTGTTGTATGTTGCTTTCAAAATAATTGAAGAAAATTTCGAAAATCAGAAAGAATATTTTACTTTTTTTCCTTTCGTTTCGTACGGTTTCCTTTCGTTTCGTATCGTTTCGTTTTCCAATAGTTGGAAAAAATAATCTGCTTTGTTGTTAATGTATTGTTATTTCAACCTTTGTACGATTTCTGAATATTGCTATGGCATTCACACGTTCAGACATCCAACAATATCTTTGATCAATGCTGTGTAAAAGCTTTTAATTCTTCTGCTACTATGGTTTGTTGTATTCATAGTATTGTCTTCATGCGTATGGCATTATATATATATATATATATATATATATATATACTAGCGTATTACCCGTCAAAATTATGGAATCTGAATATGCAACATATTATGGAAACGTAGTATGTATGAAAGAGAAAAATAGAGGAGGGAATATTGGCTGAAGTGTAAGTCGAAGATAGAGTTGAGCTTATTATAGAAGGAATAATAATTACATGAAATTGAGAACAGAAAACAGCTGTAAATGTGCTAGATTAATGACAGAGGTTTAGGTGAATCCACTTTCTGTATTAATTAGTCTTTCCTACTCGCATTCTACTTATGTATCTCTGTCTCATTCTT
>NC_068995.1:5475603-5478042 GCF_001194135.2 Octopus bimaculoides | reverse complement strand
ATAAATAATATCATTTCCTCGAAATATTTTAGTATTTATCGACTAATCTATCATATGAAAGTTAATAAACATTATTTTTATAGTGAGGAACTAACAATCTTCGTTCAAATATCAGTTTCTAACACCCTATACGAAGATAATCAATTTCACCTTATAACCAGATTCATTTGGTACAAGACTTCATGTTTATTTATGTATGTAACTATCCTTGTATATGTACTTGTGCGTAATATATACATATATATAAAGTTTAGCCCAAACACCCTATGTGTGTGAGGGAGAGAGAGAGAGAGAGAGAGAGAGTTAGTTTCGTATTGATGGATGGGTGTGTATAACATTCGTAAAGTATGACAATCAAAATCGAAATAGGATTCTATACATACAGTCATACATACGCGCGCACAAATACACACACACACACACAACTCCATTGGTCTGCTCACGTCTTTTATATAATTTATTATAATTTATGATTAAAATATAATCATTGACTCCATTAACAAAACAAGTCTTCTAAAACATTATGTGATAAGAATTCTACATATATCCAAGCAATCTGGGCCACCGCGTTCTTTGTTTCGTTTACTCAAAGACACAACAGGATATTTTCCAACCCGTCACATTAATTCGATCGGCTTCAGATCTGTACTGAGCATAATGGGTAAAAAGTTGTTATAGTTTGGCTAATGGTTAGAAGAAAAGTCATTGGGACACTGGGTAGAAAAAGAAAACAGATTGCCAAAAACGCAACAACAGGAAGTGAATAACTGAGAAGTATGTGAATTATGTGAGGGATAATATGGCTACGATTGGTAGAATATACTTAGGTGATGATAAAGATTCAGAATAGCAAATAAAACATCAAAATGAACCATCGCGAGTACAGCAAATAGATTTGAATTGATTTCATATCGATATTGAAACAGCAGACATTTGAAGACCAAGGCTGTAGAAAATAGTATGGATATTGTTATAAGAATGATGGTGCGTTTTGTAAGTTTAAAGACTGTTATAAATATTTTTTGTGTGTGTTAAGGAGGTGGGTCAAATATGCGCATTGCAACGTTGAATCCATAAAAATAAAATTGCAATTCAAGATATAATTGCATTTTAGTATATCCTAGTATTTAAGCTTTTTTTTCTTTCTGTTTTATTTCAAAAAAAATATTTTTCATGTCATGTTAGAATATTTTACTTGATAACGTGTACGTGAGTGTGTGTATATACACGCACATAGATAGGTATGCACCAATATACAGAAATGCTGACTATGCATGTTTTTGTTTTGCTGGGGGGTTTTTTTATCAACAGAAGAATGTAATTCCGTTATGACTATGCAAAAAATATATATAGAACCCTTCCTTCCAAAAAAAAAAAAAACAGGAATGTTTCTACAGAGAAAGAAATTATATAATTCCTGCATAGATAAAATGTCGTTATATCAGTTATTTGAATCAAGAAGCAATTTCTTCGGCAGAGGGAAAATCGGAGGAATTTAGTGGTGTAGAATTGGTAAATCTAGTTCTATCAATAAATCGATTTTTTTATTATTTTATTTCTTATTTTCTGCATATGCAAGAGTACGCTGTCACAGAATAAACCTCTCTGTACCCTGTAACTTCTAAAATGTGTGCGCCCATTCTAAATAAATATGTTAAGTCGGGTGATGATCAATTGTACCTCGCATATTGTTCGGTTCCACCGGTCTAACGAGGGAGACTTTGTATGGATGTCCCACCTGCTAAAAATAGCAGTCTAATCTCCCTCAAATAATAAATTACATCTGAACATATAGAAATATACTTTGGAAAATGTAATCCCAAACCTGAAATAGATGGGAATGTCATACGTGGAATACTTTCAATGACAGGATGGATGAATAAAAGATGACCTGGAGTTAAACCACAGCACCAACGACAACAGTTTGCAGACTGAAGAATCTTTGTGTAATTGGTTGACTTGGTAGACATACCAGCCAACTCACAGCCCAGGTTTTATAAAACGAAGGACGCACCAATGAATGAGTCTTCAAGTGGTCGCTTGACCTTATAGAAATAGCAACAAAATTTCTCATACGTCAAAACTTGCCGTCTAATGCGGTTATAAGAAAACGACGGGATGGTCATACCTGGAATTTTTTTTATCACAATCTGCTCTAATCAAGAGAATTTAACTTTAAACAACAAAACTATAACTTGTGGCAGAGTTTTACTAAACAAGATAAAATAAAATACACATACTGCTACTCAACTCAGCAGGAGAACGACGATTGGTAACCACTTACTATGAAGCACACACACACACACACACACACACACACACACACACACACACATTTATATATACATATATATATACATGCACACAGACACTTATATGCATAGACACAAACACAGTGAAGGGAGTAGTTGAAAAACAACTACTGTGAAATATATATAT
>NC_068995.1:5474669-5475125 GCF_001194135.2 Octopus bimaculoides | reverse complement strand
TATATATATATATATATATATGCATGTGTGTATGTATATACATGTATATAAACATACACAGACAAACACACTACACAGATTATACACAAGCACGTATACATTCACATGCACACACATATCTATGTGTGTTTTATGTATTTGATTACTAACTTGGGAGCAGTTTTCAGATAAACATAAAAATATATTCATTAAAAACTCTAGGTTATGACATATATTGAGTACTTTTCGAGTAGAGTTCCTTTTAGTAATTAATCTTATATCCTGTGACTGTGTGTATGTAGATATGTAATGTATGTGTGCATGAGCGTACACAGGCACACACACACATATATAAAATCTAGAACCAGAAAAAGTACTCTGTTATTTGGAGAAAATTTTGTTTGTAAAATGGAAGGAAATTAACAGAATTGGTGAGGAAGGAAGGAAGGAAGGAAGGAAGGAAGGAAGGAAGGAAGG
>NC_068995.1:5466408-5474476 GCF_001194135.2 Octopus bimaculoides | reverse complement strand
AGGGAGGAAATTGAATAAAAAATGTGAGACGGGAACTGATAGTCAATGGGAGAGGTCAGAGGAAAATAGATAGATAGATAGAGGTAAGTTGATACAGAGGTAAATAGAAGTGAATCGATGGAGAGGTAAATAGAGAGAGAAGGAAAGCCGGAGACAGAGAAATGAATGGTAAGATCAAAGAGAAAGGTAGAGAATGTAACCGATAAAGGAAAAGATATATGTACATGCATCCATTTGTGTGTGTGTGTGTGTGTGTGTGTGTGTGTGTGTGTGTGTAATTAAACGTGTGCAGCCACACAGACTTCCTATCTCCAACTTTAACCTATTCGCTTGATTTTCACTTGCGACGATCATTATTATATTTCGAGACTACTTTGTCAAAGCCACTTTGTCCGAATCTTTAAACTTCCACTTTCCACCTCCCATTCCTTCCAATGTTACTAATGTGATTAATGATTAATGATTTTTGTCTCATACTCATAAAATCAAATCAATTTTCGCTGTATCATTCCGATCGTGTGTCAAAATGGCGTCCGTCTATCTGTGACAGTAACTTTGTGTTCTAAAACCGATGTGTTCATTATATTATACCCCACTCTGAATCTAGCTGACCAACACCAATGATTACTACTGAAGGCGTCTGGAGATGATTGAAATATGAAGAGCAAATTGATCGATATAGCACATCTTAAACCAGTTTAAATGGATTAAGTGGTTTATCCGTTAAGTAATGTAACATCTAATTACCATTCCATTTTAAAAGGAATAAATATAGGTTAAGTTTTAATTGTTGGAAAAAGGGATAACAACTCGAGAGGAGAAATTTCCCTTTCTAATATTTGTAAAGGCGTTGAGCTAGCAGAACCGTTAGCAGGTCAGGCAAAATGCTTTGTGGTATATTTCATCCGTCCTTACATTCCGAGTTCAAATTCCGCCAAGATCGACTTTGCCATTCAACCTTTCGAGGTAAACAAAATTAAGTACCAGTGAAACACTGGGGAGGGGTCGATTTAATCTACTAGACACTTCCCCCAAAATTTCAGGCCTTGTTCCTTTAGTAGAAAGGATTATTATTATTATTATTCTTTTTTATTATTCCGCCGAGGTCGACTTCGTTTTTCATCGCTTTCGGTCTCGATAAAATACGTACCAGTGTTCAACTGGTGTTAATCCAAACCTAAACCTCTTTAAATTGCTGGTCTTGTGCTAAAATTTTAAACCAATATCTGTATAGGCGGTGAGCTGGTAGAACCGTTAGCAGGTCATACAAAATGCTTAGCGGTATTTCGCCTGGCAGAATCGTTAGCACGCCGGGCGAAATGCTTAGCGGTATTTCGTCTGCCGTTACGTTCTGAGTTCAAAATCAGTCTTTCACTTTCATCATTTCGGGGTCGATAAAAAAAGTGCCCGTTAAGTATTGGGGTCGAGGTAATCGAGTTAACTACTTCAGGGTCTGAGTATAAAAAAAATTCAATCCTCTGCCATGCTATGTCGAGCCAATATGGCAGAATAGGTTCATCAGACCAGTATGATCTGAAGCTGAAGTTCAGTTTCCACATCAGACTCAGCGAAAGCACGCTCAGGTCCTCGTTACTGCAGAGTACTGAACATGGGCAATCCAATCCAATCCAACATTATTGATCTATTACTGTTTAGTCATAGATAGCTTTCCAACCGTGCCCATCCCATCTTTTGTCATATGCAGGAAGCCCAGGACCGTACTATCCATCATGTCTTGCATCCTAAGATGGTATGATGTGATATGAAGGAGTATTGACTACAATTTCTTGTAGAACGAAAAGCCACATAGGGATTCCCACACTGGTTCATGAAGATTTTTCTGTATATACATTTGTGAGGTGTGTCTCTTCAAAAGTTATACGGGTATGCTGGTTCACGTGATTAATATATGACCATGTGATTATGTATATAAATGTGGGTCTCAGGCGGCGAGCTGGCAGCACGCCGGGTGAAATGCTTAGCTGTATTTCGCTCGTCGCTACGCTCTGAGTTCAAATTCCGCCGAGGTCGACTTTGCCTTTCATCCTTTCGAGCTCGATAAACTAAGTACCAGTTGCGTACTGGGTCTTTCTAATCGACTGGCCCCTCCCCCAAAATTTCGGGCCTTGTGCCTAGATTAAAAAAAGAATATTTTTTAATAAGGGAGCATCTTTCTATATAGGTATATACGTGTGAGAGAGAGAGCGAGAGCTTGTGTGCGCACAGATGACTGTATATGTGAGGAGGAGGCGTAGCTCACTGTATCTGAGTATGTGTGAATGTCTGTGTACTTGTATTCTGGTGTGTACATACCAATGTATATGCTGGAGTGGGTGTAGATAAGTGTGCTTGCGCGTGTATGCGTCTGTGCAAATGCGTAAGGCTGGGTAGGCCAGTGTGTGCGTTTGTGTAGAGACCACTGAATATGCTTCTGAATGTATGTGTGTGTACATCAATGTGTGTATGTGTCTGTACGTGGGTGTATGCGTATCAGGGTATGTGCGAGAATCTTTGTAGATCAGTGTGTGTAAATGTGTGTAATTGAATACTCATTTGCTTTCTCAACTGTTCCATTCCAAGATTTCCATTTCAAGCTAGAATAACTTCGATCTCTCACAGAAGATGTTATTGAATATAAGAGTGCATATATATATATATATATATATATAGTTATATATATATATATATATAGTTATATGTGTGTGTATGTATGTATATGCGTTCATTCGTGCATATGTTTCGTTTGCCGTACAGTATATACAGATGTATTCATTCACAGATACATAAATGAATGTTTGCATATGTAGACATATATATAGTATGTACATTATGTATGTATGTATGTATGTGTGTGTATGCTATGTATATACATATACATTTGAAATATTAAAACATTTTCTTGTCGATTTATAGTGTGATTAAGGTATTTTTGTTTCAAATTCTTCAAACTGTTAATATTTTATTATAGTGGAAACACTTTAGAAACACACACATACACACACACATACACACACACACACACACACACACACACACACCAACACACACACACACACACACACACACACCACTGGTTTCTCTTATCCATGCATGATATATTTAATGTTGGGTGGTGTGCCTTCCCGCAACCATAGAACGTAACCTGTAATATAAGCATAAAACTAGCAGTTCTGATTTCAAACTGTTCACAGGAAGATTGTTTCTTTTTTTTTTTACGTAGGTTTTAAGCTTTCCAACATATAAGGGACAGAGTTCATCAGCCACATACGTAGCCCCTTCTTTACCGTCTGCTGAGATCAGTGCTTTTCAACCGGTGTCCATATTAGATTTTTTGGGGTCCAGACAATCCAAACAGTATATTAAGGTTTCATGAAAAAAAAATTTGTTTTAGATGTATTTATCGGAAGAACCAGCCAGATTTCTTTTGCTAACGTTCAACATGCACAAGTTAATGCTTGAAAAACAAAATGGGAATTTTCACTGTAGTATCGAGAAAACTATATCCTTTATACATCGAGAAGCCATGAGTGTCCACCAGAGAAAAATTGTAATCAAAGAGTTTCCATAAGTAAAAAAGAAAATTGGTTGAGAACAGCTGATTTACATCAATACAGTCGATGGCCTTCCTGAACTTCTACAACTCAATCTTTGCAAAGCAAACACCCTTGACAGTGATAAAAATGGACATTGGCTGGAATATTTCTCAAGGAATTTACTAAAACAAAACCACCCAAGGGTTAAATGTGCTGTTAGCCTGGGAAATGCATTAGTGCTGGCATTCAGGTTAGTTTTCATTTTGGAGTTAAAGGGCAGAGAAAACGCAGACTGATTTATAAGTATCTAGAAGGCGCGCATTTAGCAAATTTAGAATTTCAACCGTAAAGACATTGACTTGACTTGTTAACGCGAAAATATTGTCAAGATGTTTAAAATTATCACAGTATCATCAAACATCTCGCATTACTCGCCGTGAAAGGCTGTTTTCATCGGAAGATGTGTTGAAGAACTCAGTGTCACACATGCGCCATTTTACTTCTCTTTAAAAAATAAATTTCTGTTTTCGGTAAGTCATTGAACTTGATTTGAATGGTGGTGGCCTTTTACATAAATATAAAGGAGGCTGATATTCTCTGTAGTCTGCAATGAGAAGAGGCAGCAAGGTGAGTTTGGGTCATGTCTAAGAACCAGTAGTTTTAACGAATTGTTATGTGAAATAATGGTAATAAGTTGGATGTAATATAAAATAATTGCGTATGGAGCAGCAACACAGTCCCTATACATGTATTACAACTTATGTCTTTCTTGAGATTTTTCTTTTAGATACTCAACAACTAGGCTAGGATGTGTGTAATCGATAATCAATGTGTGTTATGTAAATGAGTAGGTAATCTTACATGTATAAACAAAGTTGATCTCAACGAAATTTGAACGTAGTTTACTCTGTTAAGTGGTTAGCTAATTCAGTTATATACTAGACCTCTGTACGTTTAGTGTATTCCTCATGGACAATGCAACATCTGCAGTCATTTTGAAGAGCTTCAGTATCGTTTACGTTGTCTCAATATAAGTTAGAAAGTTTCTCATACACTATTGTACAAATGCATTTATTCAATATCTTAGATTGTGAGACCGAATCTGGAAACTAAGAGTTGCAAAGTGACACTTCTAACTATTCTTCTACTAAAGTGCGCCGGCATTCACCAACAAACACTACCCTAACACACAAACACACTCACACGCGCTTGATACTTTAGACAGAACCACAGTTTCAAATAATAAATGCTATAAACATAAACATTTAGATATTCCTTGTAAATATTTTATTTGCAAGTAAACGGAATCTAAACAAACAGTAGAATCTTGTAAAATACCATAGAAATAACATGGGAACCAATATTGAAATACAGGATATGAACACTGTCAGGAGATCAAAACGGTGTCAGGTTACTACTGGAACGTGTCAAAATACTTTCGGGACATACTAATTTAAGATGGCTTTTAATATTTAAAGAAAATACGATCGACTTGAAGAAAAAGTTCTGTGCAAAATCGTTATCGTTTAACTATGATAATATTGAAGCTGAAATCTGTAAAAGAAGAATAAAATCACGCTCAGTTGTGAAGTTAGACACACGCACTGGTTCATATGTCCGAGTTATGCAAAAGGATAAAAGAAAAAAAAACTCTGAGCTGGCTGTGGACAAGGATAATGATTGAAATTCTTCATCTTCATGTGTAGACAGGTGGTTCTCGTACATCTCTTTATACAAAACAAAATAGTCGATTGAATGGTAAGGAGGAAACGCATTTTAAGAATTGAAGGAAAGAAGTAAACAGCAAATCAGGCAAATTCCCAAAGACAAAAAGACATTCGTTGAGACCGGTGAGATTTGAAATCAGGACGTTAAATATAGGCAATTAAAATCTTTCAAGGTAATTTCCTGCGGAACACATTCACCAACAGCATTTCTTCCACTCCACTGTCTACTTGGTATTTAAAACAACCACCGAAGCAATTACAACATTAACAAGAGCAACAAAATCAACATTAATTAAACTAATAGAAATAATATAAGCAGGAATAAAATTTCAAATAATAGCAACATTAAAGATGACGTTAATGATGATGATGATGATGATGATGATGATGATGATGACGTGTGAATACACGAACTTCACTGGAATCAGCAAAGTAGGAGAGATGTTTTTTTGTTTATAAACGCCTCATTAAAGATGCTCATTATTGGGAAATACTTCAAGAAAAAAAAAACAACGCACGTTTATCAATGAAAGCAACAAGATGGGAAATTAAGGACCACCTTATAATATAAACACAAACATACACAAACACACTTGTACCTTCATATATGGAGATGTACATCCACAATATGAATGCGTGTGTGTGTGTGTGTGTGTGTGTGTGTGTGTGTGTGTGCGTGCGCGCGCGCGAGCACTTTTGGCACGGAAAACCGTTCCCGTTTGGAATTTCTGTGATTCGAGGATTAATTGTATTAAATAATTAGAATTATTTTGCTAACTAGACACCAACGACTATGTCTTAAGAGCATTTCCTTCCAATTAACACACCAATTAGCAAGGCAGTCCAAACACATAAGCATACACTTTCACATCCACACACATTCACTCACATGCACACAAACACACACAAAGGTATGCAGGCGTATGTGGACGCATGTTTACTAAATGGCAACGTCGTGCAGTGATACATACGCAGTTAAGGCGTGTTTAAATGCGTGGATTCGTGTGCGTGCTTATATATGTGTGTGTCTGTGAGAGAGAGAGAGAGCGAGAGAGGGGGGTATATGTATGTGTGTGTGTGTGTGTGTGTGTGTGCGAGTTTGTGATTATATATATATATATATATATATATATATGTGTGTGTGTGTGTGTGTGTGTGTGTGTGTGTGTGTGTGTGTGTGTATGTGTAATTGAGATTCGGGTGAAAACCTTGTAGAATGCTGTGCAAAGATCATCTACAATTTTTCTACATCTGGGATGTAAAATAATAACTGCACAGCATCTCATCTATGAAGTATAGGTGTTAGAATGAGTCTCTTCGCATAATTTTACTGGTTGCTTTGCTTATTATGAACATTAAAATATTACGTAATTCAGATTTCCAGAAACAGCTGCAGAGTTAAAACTATACATTCTTCCTTTGGTTTTGTCTATCTCTTTTACTCCGTTTAAAAATATGTTTATTTATCAATATATATAAATATTTATATGCTTGTGCATATGTGTTTATCCTCAGAATGTATTTGATTTTGGAGCTATATATATATATATATATTAAATATATTTTTTTTTAACCAAAATATTTGGTAAAAAATATAGTATCTGTTAACAATCTTAGCAAAAAACTCACAGTTGAGTTTTTGAATATATATCAACTTTAAATAGAGCTCAAAATTGATCCGTTGAAAATACTTTATTCTGGATGTTCTATCGAAATGTACATAGGTTTATTTATTTGTTATTATTATTGTTATTGTTGTTGCAATAAAGTATTTTCAACGGATCAATTTTGAGCTCTATTTAAAGCTGATATATATATATATATATATATATATATATATAAGTGCTATGGACAGAACGTAGTTAAACTCTTGGTTCGATAATGGCGTGTAAAAGGGTATATCAATGCATATAGATGTACAACACACCACAAAACCATTTTGAATGAGCAACACTGACTCCACAGCTCAATAATGTGAAATTATAAAACATAAACTGCTAAACTGCTATCTGTTAAACTTCCTGGATAAATTCAGGTGTTCTGATGATTTCAGAGCCTTTAGAATGCTTTTTATGCTGGTGATACGTCTTCAGTCTCTAGCTCCTTACAAACTTTGGAGACGGAAGATCTGACAACTTTCAAAAACTCGAGATATTTCTAAATCACTCTGCTCAGCCTTTATAACCACAAAAACAGCATGCATCTTCATTTCTTGAGTAAACCGAGTGTCCGCCATTATCATTTTCTGAAACAAAGATTATACAGTTAGCAAAAAGACTGCAGCAATGACACAATGTCCTCAAATACTTTCCGCACCCTGTATATATATATATATATATATGCATATGTGTATGTATGGATACATATATAGGTATTCATATCTACATAAATATATGTATTCATATATTTATGTAAATATATGTGTGTGTGTATTTTGTCTTAATACTGTTTTTCTTGCTAAAATTGGAACTTTGTCGTTTTTGTTGTTGTATTAAAGAAATTTATTTTTTATTTTTTTTTATTTTTTGCTCTTGACGGTGGCGAGTTATATTTGTGGGTGCGTTGGTTGTTGTGGTGAAGACGGCGTTGGTGATCGTGGTGAAGCTACAGATCATTGTATTGATGATAGTACTGGTGCGGTTTTGGTAACAATGGGAGCGTGGGGGGGTGATATTGCGAAGGAGGCGATGGTTCTGATGGTTGCAGCATTAGTAGTCAGTGGTTGGTGTTAACGGTGATGGTGTGACGCTATATTTTTGGAACACTCAGTATAAAGCCAGAGGATAAGTCTTGAAATGTATTTCTTCT
>NC_068995.1:5464956-5466398 GCF_001194135.2 Octopus bimaculoides | reverse complement strand
AAAAAATACCATTATATGCCGCAAGGTGAATTTTTTAAACTTAGTTCATTCCTGCCTCATTGTCATTTTTTTGGTTTTATTTTTTTATTGTAATTATTTTTTTTTTTTGGTTTTCTTTTTGTCTCTAATATTTCTTCTTCCATTTTGTTATATTTTCACTCCCCGGTGGCCAATTGAACGATATTTCATCTATGTATTAGATTTGCCAGTGAAAAAAGATTTCTTTTTCTTGTTGTTGTTGTAGTTGTGGTGGTGGTGGTGGTAGTGGTGGTTGTTCTACTTCATGTTCTTTTACCCCCATTTTCTTCCACCCTTTTCCTCCTCCGCATTATCTATTTCTTCAGCTTGCTCTTCCGCTTCTTTTCTCCTCCTTGTACTCTTTCCTTTCCCTCCTCCTCTTCCTCTTTCAACTTTCCTCCTACTCCTTCTTCACCTTGCTATTCCGCCTCTTTGTGTTCTTCAGCTTTCCGTTCTTATTTTCCCCTTTCTTTCTTTCTTTCTTTCTTCTTTTTCTTATTATTTCTATTCCTACTACTACTATTATTATTATTATTATTATTATTATTATTATTATTATTATTATTATTATTATTATCATTATCATTGTTATTATTGTTGCTGTTGTTGTTGTTCTTATTATTATCGTCGCCGTGTGTATTGTATTATTGCTGATGTCATTGCTGCGTCTTATTGTAGTTGTTTAAAATTATTTATTGTTCTCCTTGTTATTATTTTTGTAATTGTTGTTCTCATTGTTATATTTATTGTCGTAGTTGTTTTGTATTGATTTTCTTAATATTTATTTAAAATTTTGTTTTGGTATTTGGAGGAAACTACATAAAAAAAATCTATATGTTATAATTTGAAATAAAATTTCCATCAATTTACTAATATTTTTGCTATATTTTTCTGTTTGTTTATTTTTGTTTGTTTCTGTATTCAATCACGATTCTCTGGAAAGAATTGTGGCATATTTTCTTTTCCTTCTGGAATGGAACTTACTATTTCAGACAACGACGACAGGGGTTATTCCAATAACAGCTAGATTAAGTTGGTTTTGTCTGCGAATTTGAATTTCATCTCTATGCATGTGCATACGTGTGTGTGTCTGTGTCTTTGCGTCTGTGTGTGTATATCAATATACGCATATATATCGTTGCACATGTTTGTATTATACATGTTTAGATATGTGTGTGGGCGCATGTATATGCACTGACAAGTTTACACACACATAAACGCACAAATACACACGCATAGGCACACGCATATACACATACTCACACGCACGTACAAGCAAATAAATAAACACATAAAAACAAGAACTAACCATAACACTTGAAACAAAAAAACATGGGTCTCGAGAAACATAATTCAATCAAATGACGGAATGATAAAACAAAAACCATCAACATTATATGAATACACATACATATATATATATA
>NC_068995.1:5462508-5463780 GCF_001194135.2 Octopus bimaculoides | reverse complement strand
ATATATATACATATATATACATACATATATATATATACATATATATATACATACATATATATATATACATATATATACATACATATATATATATACATATATATACATATATATAAAGATATATATATAAAGATATATATATATATATATATATATATATATATAGGTGTGTGTGTGCGCAGGCATGGCTCTGTTATAGTTTGTTTACCAGTCACGTGGCTGTACGTTCGTTCAAACTGCGTGACTCATTGGGTGAATGTCTTCCACTCTAGCCCCGGACCGAGCAAACTCTTTTGAATAGATATGATAGACGGAAACTGGAAGATGAACGTGTGTGCGTGTATGTGTGTGTGCGTGTGCGATATCTGTATGTGTGTGTGTGTGTGTGTGCTTCCACCACCACACCACTTGACAACCGGTGATGGTGTGTTTGTGTCTCCGTAAATAAAAGAGAGCAGCAGAATAAGTACCCCACCCCTTATAAAATAACTACGGGTGTTGGTTTGTTCAATTGATCACTTCAAGGTCCTCCAGCTTGGCCGTAGTCCAGTGACTGAGACAAATAAAGATAAATTATGGAAATTAACGAAATGAGAACAGAATAAGTCAATGGACGCGCATGTGGAGAATTGAACTGACATCACCCAATTATCGCAATTACAATTACTCGAACACGCACAGAAGAATTAATGAGACACACATTGGGACGGTATCTTACATATACATGTTTCAGTGCGTATAAATAACAGACACGAGATACAAATTGCTCTCAGGTGAAATCATTCAAAGCAACACTCGTGTGCTGGAAAAAACTTTGACCCATCAAGTTAACTAATTAATTAATTAATTAATTAGTTAACTCGAAAACAGCGCATACAATGTTAACTCAGAAACATCGAAAACAATGTATACATACAAGGGTATGTATACATTGAAAGTAAATCGCCCCCACAAGTACAACAATGTTTTGGCACACACTCTTCTTCCTGAAGTAAACTCGGAAAAAATACATAAATGATACATTCGTTGCATATTTATGAGTGTGTGCGTGTGCGCGTGCGCGTGTGTGTGTGTGTGCGCGTGCGTGCGGCCGGCAAGCATGCGCTTCACTTTTCTGTTCAATCTATTTTGTGTATTTTTCTAAGAGGTTTCAGCTGATTAGTTTGAGATTTAATATATTTGTGTTTGTGTGTGTATATATGTTTTATGTGCACCCATACATAGATTGAATAAATAAATAAATAAATATATATATATATATATATATATATA
>NC_068995.1:5458639-5461616 GCF_001194135.2 Octopus bimaculoides | reverse complement strand
TATATATATATATATATATATATATATATATATATATATATATATATATATATATGTATGTATGTATGTATCAATTGATATATATGCATATATATAAATTTATGTATATATGTGTGCATATATGTATATATATATAAATTTATATATATATACGAATTTGTATATTTTGTATACATGTGTATGTATATGTGTGTATACATATACATATATGTATATATATACATATGTTTGTGTGCATTTATATATGTATATATGTGTATATATATATATGTGTGTGTGTGTGTATGTATATATGTGTATGTATGTATACATATATGTGTGTGTGTGTGTATGTATGTATATTGTCACAGAATACTTTACGAGACAGTCACAATTTTTTCCCCTCAACATCACTACAAAGTTAATTATAAGTTTTCACTCAGATGAAATTGTTTAATATTTTTCCGTGGGGATTTCTTACTGTCACATTCCTATACAATCGTTATTTCTTCTAAGTTTTCTTTTTTTTTTTTTAGTTTTGTTTTTGTTTTTTTTTTTTGTTTTTTTTGCTTTTTGATTTTTGTAAATTGTTTGTTTTCATTTTTTTTTTATTTCTGTTCTCAGAAATGTTTCCTACCTATCCACATCCTCACCAAGCAAATTATTCATGATTCCTTTTTCCAGTACAGCGAATAACCTCTTACGTAGGCGGTAAGGTTCCTTTGATAATCGGTTTAAAGCACTTCAGGGAACTACTGTTTTTCTCCTGACGGGTTTGTGGATTGCTTCAATCCACCTTGTAATAAATATTAGATTAGGTGGTTCAATCCACCGTATAAAATGTACTTAGATACCACAGGATGTGACCATACACCTTGTCTTCCAGAATTACAAATCGAATTCATAATTCACGATATGTGTTTCCTTCGTCCTGATTTTCTATCTGAGTCAGTCCTCAGATATCAGAAACCCAAGCATATTTTGAGACGCAGTAACGTGGTTCACTTCATTATATAAAAATTTATATAAATTAATACTGTTTCTTAGCTATAGAGTACTGCTCCTCTAAATCACTAAGCTATGACGTCATATTGTGTATGATTGATTTTAAGCTTTATTCTTTCAAAAATTCCTCAATCTATTTGAGTTACAACCACATCCTACTGTTTTAAAAACATACCTCAGCAATGAAACCATGTGTGTGTGTGTTCACAGATATAACATTCCTATGTGTTCTAACTTTTGAAAAACTGTAGCAGATTGTGAGGTAGGTGTAGGGCTACTACGTTTACTGTTAGTGGTTTATTAGTGGTGACTACATATATATATATATATATATATATATATATATATATTACGAGGCCTATTCTGGTGAAGAAATTGGTAATGGTTATGATAATGATGTTGATGATGACGGTCGTATGGATGGGTGACTGTGATGATGATTGTGAGAAAAGCTGTTAGCAATTCACATATAACCAAGAATTAACAGAATTATACGTGAACTATAAACCTACACAACAACATATGCATAAAATACGCACACATATACGCATACATGCATACATGCATACATGCATACATGCATACATGCACATAAACACATAAGACTCACTTGCACATACACTTACGCCTACAGACATACACCTACCCTCACAAAAAACACAACTATACAAACATGTGTTCACACACACACACAACACACACGCACATACACTCACACATGAGTATGCATACAAGTACATATACGGCTAACTCGTATACAGAACAAAAAAAAATTAGAACATAACCACTGCTGAAAAATGGCATTTGTTTAAACAAGTCCCAAGTAACGTCACATCTGGAGAAAGCCATCTTGTTTTTCGAATTTCTAAAGATCGATTGTTCATTGTTTTATCTCTTTCTTTATCAAGTTCCTCCTGGGGTTTATCAAAAACTATCCTTTTGTTTTTATCACACACGAAGTATCCCCATCATGTTGCCTACTTATCTATATTAACCGCATACCTCTCTAACTACCTACCTGTCTACCTAGCTACACGTCTAGCTAGTCCACCCAAGGGAGATTTTTGTAGTAGTAAAGCCAAAATGCTATTATATTTAGATCGTATATCGTTTCAGAAACGACGCACATTTCTTGTGAGTGTTACATATCGTTTAAATTCTTGGGCTGTCTGTTAGAATGTCTTGTAAAATTCGTCTCGATTCTTTGAACGCTATGTTAAATAATCTCACCAAGATAATCTGAGCTTTTTATTCTTTCGAGATTGATAAATACAGTGCCAATCCTGCATTGTCGGCGATTCCTTTCCCAGGGAGAAGTTGGATGGAGTTGGATATGAAAAATGATGGAATACACCAGGTTTAAATAGCCAAGACCGCTGATGACCTGACCATAACGACAGACTCGCAACCGATTTCATTATGAATTGAGGATTCAAAGCCAAACAGTGACAAAATTCATTATTTACATTATTTACATTTGATGGATATTTGTCCTCACCTTGTTTGTTGTTAACACAACAATTCGGCTGATACATCCTCCAGCCTTCATCAGGTGTCTTGGGGAGATTTCGTTACCCTATGTCACCCTACCAGGAGGATAGGGTGAAATAATAGAAAGGACCTAGAACATTTACTGGTCTCCGTTGAAAATATATCGAACCAAAGAACAAAATCATGGAGTGTCACAAAGACATTGGCAATCACTCTTTTACGGGTTCGATCCTATCCCTGAATCGTATATGGGGCAAGTATGGTTTTCTCTACATGTTGTTCTGAGTTGACCGAAGACTTCTCACGGGAATAAACTGACAAATATTGTGAAAGTGCTTCTAATGGACTATATTATCTCTGTCGTCTGTAGATTTAATCCGTTTACGGTTTCAAAGACAAATAGAAATAAAGTCAAATAAAAAATATACAACTCTGGTCCTTCAGGGACTTTAGAAGAGTTCAATGATGAGGCTGAGGTTATAACGACCACATTGACCACGTT
>NC_068995.1:5453639-5456139 GCF_001194135.2 Octopus bimaculoides | reverse complement strand
ATAATAAATTACCAGAAATTATAGAGTTTAGCAAACAAAATAACACATTAGAAGGAACTAACAAGAAATCTAATATTTAAAAAACTACCAGTTCACAAATTTACTAAACTAATGAAAGCTGAAGATTTCTGTGGTATTATCGAGGGGTTGTTAGTGTAGAAAGAAGGTTTGGGAAATAACTTTGGTCAAAATTTAGCACAACAGATATAGCAGCTAAACCGTTCCAGTCTCAACCATTCAGTTGCTGTTCGTTGCTTTTCGTAACAAAGTATGTCTCGGACTACATTATTAAATATGTACTTACTTTTTCTTTTCTTTTCTTCTCAGTATGGTAGGATGTAGTGTGAATGACTTTTAGCTGTTATTTCTAGCACAGAGATTCTACTATTTCATGTGTCCTTCAATTTTTTTTAATGGTAAAGATGACTTCGTTGAAATTTCTAACAGGTTACGATACTATGTTGAGGCTCCGTTCGGAACTGTTGCTTACCCCAGAACAGCACTGATTGGACAGAGCTGTGATATTAATCGTACCAGCCGTGACCATCCCGTTTTTTACTTTTCAGGTATAATGCACCTGGTACTATAATATTCAACGTCATTTCATTTTAACGAAATAGGCTGTGATTTAAGGTGGATTTGGCTGCTATTTCTGGTAGGATGTTGAACATAACAACATTGAATTGTGAGAACGTCATGTAAAACGGTTTGCAATATTTAGATCCGTGGTTCCCAAGGTGAGTGCGACTGACCCCTTAGTGAAGAAAAGTGAAATGATAATGGGGTGGCTAAAAAGCGGCGTTGGGTGTAAAAAAATAAAATAAAGGGTTAATTACTCTTCACTATTTTTACTTTAGAAATGTGTCCCAGGTGCCAAGGGGGCGACAGCCTGAAAAAGTCTGAGAACCACTGATTTAGATACACTAAGGCAGCCTAGATACAGTAAGGCAATACTTAGATACACTAGCACGCCGGACAAAATACTTAGCGGCATTTGGTCCGCCTTTACCTTCTAAGTTCAAATTCCGACGGGAATTTTCGGGATCGACAAAATAAGTACCAGGAGAGCACTGCCTCTCCAAAAATTACTGGCCTTGTGCCAAAATTTGAAACCAATATTTGGATGCACGATTCCATGTTTCTGATCTCTAATCCCGACAAGCTAGACATTTACTTTTATCCTTCCAAGGGCCGATATAGCATCGATCGTAATCAATAACCGACACACACACACACACATACACACACACACAAATCAAATATCTGGTCCTGTGTCTCTGTGAGGAATCATTATTTTACTAAGACAGGATTATTTTTATTATTCCAGTTCAAATCCGACTGAAGCCAATTTTGACAATCACCCATCCGTTGTCGGAAAAAATAAAATATCAATCAAATATCGGAGTCGATTTAACCGATTATACTCTAGTCCTCCCCTAAATTGGGAATCCTTGTGCCTCTGCTACAGAAAAACAAAATCAATATTATTGCTAAGGATGGATAAGTTCTATAAACTAACTTGCCTCGCTGCAAATCTACCATTTTTTATTAGGTAAAGTGGAGGTGATTCGTGTTTGTAACCACCCTCTCTTTCGTTCGTTCTCTCTCAGTTTCTTTCGCTTTCTCTCTCACTCTCGTTATGGTTTGTTTCTCTCACTCTCTCTCTCTCTCCTCGTTATGGTTTGCTTCTCTCTTTCTCTCTCCTCGTTATGGTTTGTTTCTCTCTCCCTTTCACATTAGTCGTGTTTTATTTTCCCAACTAGCCATTAGACATGTCTTTTCTTTCGCCGATCTTTCAGTTATGTCTCATTTCCTGATTTATCGCCTAATAATACTCTAGTTTTCCGATCTCCACTTTAGTCACGTCACATTATCACATCTGTCCATTGGCTATATCTAACTATCGATTGAAACCTTTCTATACCGACGTGTGTAGGTGTCAGTGTGGACGTATATCTGCGTATGTGTGTGTTTCTGTGTATGTGTATGGGGGTGAGGATAGTAATATGTTGTATCTTAGCGTGTGTGTTTGTATATGATAATGTGTGTCTATATATATATATATATATATATATATATATATATATATATATGTATGTGTGTGTGTGTGTGTGTGTGTGTTGTGGGTGTGTGTGTGTGATTACCTATATCTGAGTATATAGATACGAGTATGCATTTGTGTATATATATGTATATGTATGTGTGTTTCTCCTTGTCCACGTGTCTGGCGGTTATGTTGTGATGTGTTGTGCCCAAATGTATATCAGTGTATTTGTGTCTGTATGTATGTGGTTGTGTTGTGTATTCGCGTCTGCCTATATGTCATTGTGTGGGTATGTGTATGGCTGTACATCATACTGTTTATGGTGTGTGTATATATATAGTCCAGTGTGTGTATGTTTATAATGCGTTCCGCTTGTCTATACAAAAAAATATATTGGCATCACAGAAGAATAAAACATTGAATAAGTAACGGATGTTAAAAATCATTCAAATCATT
>NC_068995.1:5449469-5450036 GCF_001194135.2 Octopus bimaculoides | reverse complement strand
GGACAGATAGATAGATAGATAGATAGATAGATAGATAGATAGATAGATAGATAGATAGATAGATAGATAGATGTGTAGATAGATAGATAGAGCTATAAATATGTATATTCTTGAAAAAGATAACACACGTCTAGTTCTGTCCTATATGTAAATGCGTATGTTTATATGTCTAAGTGTATATTAATGTATATCTATAAGTTAATATGTATGTGTGTATATATGTTTGTATTCATATATGTATGTAAACGTATTTATGAATATATATATATATATGTGTGTGTATGCATGTGTACATATATGTGTGTGTGTGTGTTTGTGTGTGTATGAGTGTTTGTGTATCTAGATTAAGCATTGTTTATATTTTACATTAAATCAAACAGTAAATGCTATAAATCTGTAAATGCTATAAATATGTAATAATCTTACATATGTCTTGGTAACTGATATGAATACACACACACACACACACACACACACACACACACACATGGTATACATATATATGATATACGTATGTGTATGATATAGATATATATATATGATAAACATTCGTGTGTATATATATAT
>NC_068995.1:5449066-5449459 GCF_001194135.2 Octopus bimaculoides | reverse complement strand
ATATGTATGTATGTATGTATGTATGTATGTATGTATGTATGTATGTGGTATATATAAATTTCAATTTATGTATTTATACGTTTATATGTAAACAATTATTGATACGTGAATGTTGCGAAACGAGACCATTTCATTCTTGTTTCACATCCAAACTTTGGACGACGTTGCCAAGATGATGTTATAGATAAATATAGACAGAGACAGATACACAGATATACATGCATGTATGTGTATACATATATTGTACTTCGTAGGAAAATATAAACAGATTTATATAGTTATACATAAGCAGACACATATAGACACATGTACATGTATGTATGTATGTATGTATGTATGTATGTATGTATGTATGTATGCGCCGGTGTGTTGTAGAACAAGCTATGCATCTTT
>NC_068995.1:5448610-5449056 GCF_001194135.2 Octopus bimaculoides | reverse complement strand
TGTAGAACAAGCTATGCATCTTTTTAATCTTCATAAAACAAATGACATCTAGTTTGAACATCCAATATTTTGAGGACGAAGCTCTCATTCGTCATGAGAAATGGGACTATGACAGACTTGTAATACTTTTTGAATTAGTCTTCGTCGGTGTTGACCTTGTGCGATGGTACCACAAGTAGAGTCTGTATTGGACGATGAAGGGTCTACGTAAACATCTGAATCGATCATATCTTTTCGACGAGAAATTTTCTTTATCACGCTTTATGGCTTCAGAGTCCATCGGCAACCCCATCTTCTCGTGTGTGTGTGTGTGTGTGTGTGTGTGTGTGTGTGTGTGTGTGTGTGTGTGTGTTAAGATATGACGTGTGCATATAGCACAAAATCTTCTACTGTTTATTTGCCAAATAGTTCTCTTAAGTCTTGTCGGAGACCACTTCCTTCACCTT
>NC_068995.1:5430498-5448242 GCF_001194135.2 Octopus bimaculoides | reverse complement strand
AACAACAGCTAAGTACAAGCACTCGTACATAGTTGGTAGAATTTAGTCCTTTACAAAGCACCATCAGTTGACACCTTCATCAGCGCGGCCTTGTGACCAGACGTTGTCGAGAAGCTCCTCGTGCACTGACCATTGACCGGATGCGACGTGGTTTGAATACTTGCAAAAAATGTCTAGCAAATCGTTGAGATGCTCGTAATTGGCGTCGAAGTGTAACTGGGGACGAAAAATGGATCTATTTACCGTCAAACTTCAGAACCTATTGTCAAACAAGGGTGACTTGAACGAAAGATCATGTTGTATGTTTGCTGGAATTTTTTTTTTTTTTTTTTTTTGTGGTGGTGAGTGTATTGCCCTTTTGGGCTTGTCCCAGATGGTCATGCTATGAACGCTAATTTTTATGCTCAACAACTGCAGCGTGTACATAATGCTTTGAAAACTCGCTACGAGGAATTTATCAATTGAAGATGCGCATTCTTCAAGCATGATAGATCCCTGCACACACTACCAAAGTAACCAAGTACAAATTTCAGGGAGTTGAGGAGATGGAAGTGCTGCCTCATCCTGCCTACAGTCCAGACCTTGCACAATCAGATTACCACGTTTTCTGATCCAAGTCTCTTGAGAGGCACGGACGGAGGTTCAACAATGTGGATGAGGTTGAAAACGGTTGAAGGGAATCTTTGCCAATAAACCAACCAAATGGTGTAAGCGTGGAATTTAGCTTCTATTTCTCTGAGCTCAGAGTTCAAAACTCACCAACTCCAACTTTGCCGTTTATACTTTCAAAGTCGATAAAAAAAGGTACCAATTCAGGATGATGGTACTGTAAAAAGGTTAAATGCAATGTTTTGGTGTATTTATTCCAGATCTTTGCGATCTGACAGTAACGTCTGCGACAGCACTGGTGCCCGACCATATTGGTTCAAGTCGGTAAATTTTCCGAACCGTTCTCCCTCATTGACCGACGGATGGCCAGTATCTGGTTTCGGAGTTAACATATGCTGATAGTTATATAGAGTGCCAGCATGTATGTTTATATACATGTGTGGTGTGGTGTGTGTGTGAGTGTTTGTGCGCATGCGCGTACGTGCGTGCGTGCATATATACTATACACACATCTGGATTGATTGATAGATAAGTACGTAAGTAGATATATAGATATGTACGTAAGTAGATATATAGATATGTAGGTAGGTAGGTAGATAGACAGACAGACAGACAGACAGACAGATAATGTTATTGTCCATCAAATATTTCGGTTTTGTATTATTTAGCTTACTTTTTTTTCTTTGTATTGTTCCATTCATTGCAATACACGTTCCTGTAAGATCGACCCGTTTCCCACCTTTGAGGTATCACAATATTGAATTCATAAGATGACATCGAAACGAATTTAGGAAACTGGCAAATGTCCCACTATCGGTTCTGTTCCTGTTTCACTCTCTCTCCCTCTCTCTTTCTCCAATATTTAATTGACACAAGAATATAAGATCATATTAATTAACCATCATGCTCTCAGGCCTAACCCGGTGAAATGTAAATTTTTGTGGGGAGCTAGCATTAAATCTATGAATTTTAGTTAACTCCATTTACGTCCCACACCATATGATCCATCATCACCACAATCTCCTGTTTAGGGTAACTTACTTTCGTATGCCATGTAATCAAAATTATATTCCTCCTTTTGTACAAGACTGGTGCTTTCTGTCCTTAGAGAATTGGGAATGATAGTGGCAATAGCAATCAAGAACGAATCAACACCAGTACTTATAATTTCCTTTTAAGCCTGGTGCTTATTCTCTTTGTCTCTTGCCGAACCGCTAAGTTACAGAACCGTATATAAACCAACACCAGTTGTGAAGCGGTGCTGGAGAACAAAATCACACATACACACAAATATATACATTCAAACAAACATCGCTGTACAGCCTTTTTGTTTGTTTATTTCACCGTTTTGTTTTCCTGTCTTGTTTTCCGTCCGCCACTATCCTCCACGAAAAAAAAAATTAATTTGTGTTCGTGGGAAGAGCCATTTTAACGATGCGTCCTGCCCTAACTCTTCGAAACGCCAGTGTTTTAATGGTGGCAGCTGATGAAGGATATGTTCTCTATGTGGCCTGCTTGTTTTTTGTACCTTGTTTATCATTTTGTCTATGTTTATTTGCAACGTCATGTACCCAGATATGTATCTATATGTACATGTAGATGAAGGTGTGTACATACATGTACATATATATGCATATACTCATATATTGTTTGTATATATACACGACGGGCTTCTTTCAGTTTCCGTCTACCAAATCCACTCTCAACCCTCTGAGTTCAAACACTACCGATGTTAATGTTGCTTTTCATTCTTTCTACGTCAAGAAATAATGTACCCATCTTATACCTGGCTCCATTCTTTATTTTTTTCTAACTCTTCTGGGGAAAAAACGGCTGTGCTGAGACCTGAACTTGTAATGCACTCCGCCAAGTATTAGACGCGCAGGTGACGCCACCAGGGAGCTGAGAGCACATAACGTACATCGTATGGTATGACGTCATATATTCATATGCACAGGTAAACGCGAATATGTTAAATATATGTATACGCATTTATCGTATGTCTAAATGCATATATAATACATATACGTATATGCATATATATATGCACATATACGTATATGCACATACATACATACCTACACACACATATACTCGTACATATGTGTGTACGTATTAGTGTGTTGGTATAAAGACAGAGAGAGGTCGGAGCGAGAGGATGTACCATTAAGAATTGACAGTTGTATTACTTCCCGCCAAGCTAACATCAATTCGAGGCAATGTGACGTCTAGGCAATGTGTAGCGATATCGACATGATATGGCAGTGTAGTGATAGTGGTGGTGATGGAGATTATTGTGGTGGTTAATGTAGTAATGTATTTATTTATATAGATATATGCATGTGTGTGTGTGTGTGTGTGTGTGTGTGTGTCTCTCCTTTCTGTGTCTGTGTACTTATACGTACGTTGCTGTGTGTATGTGGTTGTGTGTGTATATTTCTTCGCATAGTTGTGTGTCTGTATATGCATCAGCACCACGCTCACATTAGCACCATATGTATTTATGTATGCATGTGTATATATATATATGCACTTATATATACATACGTATGTATATATGTATATATACAATAGCTTATTAGGATGTATGTATGTATATATACTGGCATATTAATTTATATATATATATATATATATATATATGTATTTGTCTGTGTGTGTATATATACGTCTGTGTGTATATATATGCATATATATATATATATATGTGTTGTATATATATATATATTTATTTATCTGTGTTATGTGTATATATATATCCATGTAATTACATGTAATCCTGTATAAACACACATTTATATATATATATATATATATATATATATATATATATATATATATATATATATAAGTTTATATGTGTGTGTATGTATGTATGTATGTATGTATATATTCATGTGTATGTATGTGCGTTTGAGTGCGTGTATGTGTGTGTTTATATTAATGAAACTGAATTATGGTTTTTGGAGGTAGTACAGGAATTATCGGAAAGTTTTCTGGATTTCATTCAAAAGTGTAAAATAGTTAATAAGCAGTTACGATGAAGACCCTGGCGGAACTCTTGTGGGAGTTGAAGGAACGGCTGGTTAATAATTATATGAACCAACCCTTATTTAACGTTGAAGCTGGCCATTATGGTTTAGTGCTAACTATTAGTGGTTAGTGACGTACGGTGAATTCTCTGCCTTCGTGCTCTCCTCTTACACACAATGTTACCATCTTTGTTGTTGTTGTTGCTCTTGCTGCTGTACCTGATGAGGCTGCTGCTGATCTCTTCATTCCGTTTTGGTTTTCTTCCTTCTTTATCTTTCTGATTTTGTTTCTTCCTTTCTTATTTGCTACGTTCATGTCCCCCCCTCTCTCTCTCTCTCTCTCTCTCTCTCTCTCTCTCTGGTTTTATCTAAAGAATAAAAGTGACTCAGCTTCCTCACTCCCTCTGCGCCTCGCTATTTTATGATTCGTTCATTCTCTCTCTTTTTGATATCGATCAGACCAACTCTCCATTGCACTCGTTCACTTTCGCCCTTCCATTCTCTCTACATTTCATTCCTCTGTGATTTTTTTATGCACCAACTCTTACTCTCTCTGTCTCTCTCTCTCTCTCTCTCTCTCTCTATATATATATATATATATATATATATATATATATATATATATATATATATATAGAGAGAGAGAGAGAGAGAGAGAGAGAGATTAGTCTTTTTCTTCTCCTTGCAGTCTCTCCCTCTATTTCTCTCTCTACTATATTTTTTCTGCATACACACATAGTTATATGTGTACACATATGTATGTATATATGTGCATATATATATATATACCCTGTCCACTAGGACGCATGGCCTAGTGGTTAAGTTGTTGCAATCACGATCTTGGGTTGTATTGGGACTTTTACCAGCGTCCATAACCAGCATGAAAGCATCTTTTTACAACCTCATCGCGTTTTTAGGAAGGGTCTTAAGCAGTTTGTTGATATTGTCCGGATTTCATTATCTTAAACCAAAAACCACGTTGGAAAGGCATTTTCACAATCAGTCATATAATTTTACAGATGTTTCTGCTAATATAGACACAGAAAATTGGAAGAAGGCTGGAAACAACTGATTAAGGTTTCCACAATAGTTCGATGACTCCTCTATTTTATTAACCTCAGAAGAATAAAAGATAACGTTCATTTGAGCGAGATTTGAACTCACAAATATATTTAGACGTAACTAAAGACCACATATTTAGTTTGTCCGAGGTTCTGCCGCGTCTATGAATCTGGTTTTTATATTTGCCCTCTTTTTATGTCAAAAGAATAAGCGTTGTTGTACATAAACTGTGAGAAATTCTATTTTCAATAACCTTTCTACACACACGTACATAAATATGTATTTACATACATACATAAATGCATACACTCATAGATGCATGCACGCAAAACACGCACACACACAATTAATGAGGGAAAAGATAGCTTGCCATAAAGCTGAGAGAACGATTAATATTTTATTATCGACAGCGCAGTGAACGGATACGCACACAGTCGGAGAAAGAGAAGCATACATAGATACACACATGCTCTTTCATCCAAATATATACAATAATAAAGTATAACTATTGCCACCAAACGAAGTTTTATTTCTAAATACACATAATCCTCTTTTATACGCATGAAACAATGAGGAAAGGTGTCCGATATTAAAAATATGCGCAGTACTATAAATTTCATTAAGGACAAAGGTGCTGGAAAAAGGCCTCATTTAAAATATTAGAAGCAAATTTTATGAATGATGTATGCGAAATAAATATGAAAACATTAAAGCGAGGAAACCAAATAAAAACCGATCCAACTTTATCAAGAACTGTATAAAGCATTATCTGTGATAGAGGGTTAAATGCGGACTTTAATAAATATATCTATGAAACAGAAAATAAACAAACAAAAGATTATATGTTGATCATAAAATATATATATATATATAGGAAAAATAAAGATTTAAGCTACAACAAATATAACTAAAATAAAATGTTTGGAAAATTAGAATATAGGGGAAACGAAAATAAATTTTGAAAAATTTTTAAAGAAAAAAAAGTAATCTTTAAAATCTTTGGATTTATTATTAATGAATGAAAGGAAAATAATTGATTTTTGTGGAGGTCGAAGCAAGCTGGAGTAGTAAAATATATTCATTATTAATAAATTGAGAAGAGTGTTAAAGTGGGTAAACGAAGATGGTTTTTGTTTTTGAAATTTATCACAGAACAAAGAGCAGTGAAATGGTAAAAGTTAGCTATTAAACATTTTTTCAAAAACTCAGAGTCAAAAATTCAAAGGGAAATGGAAATTAAGCTGTTGTGATGTTTTACTTTACTTCTGCAACAAATTTCAACCGGATATTTTAATTATAGACCAAAATTATAATTACAACCACTATTATTATTATTATTATCATTATTATTATTATTATTGGTTTCAAATAGTTATTACTATTATTAGTATTATTGTTATTATTAATATTTTTATTATCATTAGTAGTAGTAGTAGTAGTAGTAGTAGTAGTAGTAGTAGTAGTAGTAGTAGCAATAGTAGTAGTAGTAGTAGTAGTAGTAGTAGTAGTAGTAGTAGTCTTGTTTTATCAGCTTAATGTGTGTTTTTACTGCACCATAAAGTGCACCTCTATGTTCTTGAGGTGTGTGCAGCATCGAAATTTACTGTTTTAGAGCTGTATTTGTACACAACATTAGTTTCAGTTAGTGGCAAGGCATGCAGAGCTATTTCTGGTGTTATTTTAATGTTTTTTTCTGTTGTGTTGACTTAACTATCTTCTGTCTAGTATATTTTGTTGAGTGGTGATTATGTTCCGCATTTGTTGTGACAGTGATGTGTCCTAGTATCTGAAAGTAGTCGTTTAGTGTGTGTGCTGTATAAGTTCTGATAAGTTATTGAATGGTAATTATGTTCCGTGCATATTTTGTGTAGAAGTGTTGTGTGATACTAGTGCAGCCCGAAGATTATGGACAATGTATAGACATCCGTGGCTGTGCCAGCGGACAATATGGCCGGTTCGTGATGAACTCTATATGTACGGTAATTCCACCAGCCTAGCCTGTCCAAGAAACACATCTACGAAAAGCGATTGTCCACACGCTACACAGGTTTAGGGCCCTAGCATTGGAATAAAATCAAGCAGTTGTTATCTTATGTGAGAGAGATTCGTCATTCAACCGATTTCATTATGTGAATTGCCCAGCCACATTACTTTGATCGGATAGAACATATTTTTATATGCCTGATAGCTCGGGCAAAACAAATTGCATTTGACCACACAGCTTTATGTGCACAATACACCTGTGGTTTTGCTAAATTAAATAAAATATTAGGAACAAGATTGTCTTCAATGATCAGACAGTTTAATTTGCTACAGGAGTTTTTATCTGTTGGATTCACACTAATCTGTATGAGAGATTAACGGATTAGGATAAGTGATTGAATTACTATCACTTAACAGTGATCTCTTAATTATCTATTAATTCGTCTTTTTATGAGCCAACTGATAAAGCTCCACATACCAACTAGACATGCTAGAAATAGTAGCCAAATATTCCTAAAATTTCACACTACTATCTTTGGAAATAAAAAACATACTGAATTGCACGAGGTTCTTTAGATGAACAATATATGAAAATAAAATTAGATGGTCATGACTGGAACGCATTTATTATTGATCTCAGGATTAATAAGTGACTAAACAGCAATAACAACATTAATTTAATTTGTTGAACATTTCAACGGGGTGGAAAGATTTAATTGAAACTATTATGTGTAATAATCTGTTTAATGTGGATATTTAATGGTAATCTTTGATGGGATAATAATAGCAATGACCCTTCTGCAGAACATAAAAACAGACATGCTGGAAATAGCAGCAAATTCCTCCTCAGTCTTCCATGTTAAATAACGTGACAGAGTATACTGGGTTACTCAATCGTAGTGAAGAAGAAGAAGAAGAAGAAGAAGAAGAAGAAGAAGAAGAAGAAGAAGAAGAAGAAGAAGAAGAAGAAGAAGGTGGAAGACTAAGATGACAGTTATTCCCGAGGTAATTGGTTCATTTGGCACAGCATCAAAACTGTTATCTCAGAGGCTGAAGGATACTGGAAATTGAACAGATATTATTGACTGGCGGAAAAGCGCCATCCTGCATTTTACAAGACTACTAAGGAAGATTCTTGCCATTTGGGAGGACTTGTTGCTATCGAGCCTGAAGATAACATCCCATAACATTTATATCCCTATTTTCCAGTGTGACACGCATCGAAATACTCGAAAACCGCAACCCTGGCCCTTAGACTTACTGTCATCTCACTGTCATTCCAGTTACAAATACTACATTAGTCTCTGTTTTTACCATTTAGCTGGTTACGTACCGTATCTACCAAACTGCATCTTATACACACCATTATACTCTTCTTATTACCATATTGTATCGTTTAGCTAAAGTCTAACTTTCTTCTCATTGTTCTTGATAACTAAATTCCAGAGGTGGAGTTTTGTTTCTTTCTTACAAACTTAACCCTTTTAGTATAAGAAGAAATACAACATATATACGCATACATACAAAGATATAATCATGTACATACATATATATATACATACACATATATACATAGACATGTCTAACTTAACACATTCTCTTAGATATTTGCTAAACTAGCAGCAATTTTAAATTGAATCAACTTTTGTCAGTTTTACTGAAAAATGGCGGTCAAACAGACTCGGAAAGTTGAAAATCCTCCTCTTCTTTAACACATCATCCACTACGACATCTCTAGTACAATGCCTCCAACAGCCAAACGATTATACCACAATACTACTGCCGCTACACCACCACAACACTTCTAGCACTACTACTTTAACCACCACTACCACAAACATCACAACATCGGTAACGTTGCAATCATACTACTACTAATACCGTCTCACCATGCCACTACTATCACCTATACTACCACTAACATCATTACTGCCACCTCTATTACAACCAGTGAACCACAACCCAACCACATCACCACCAAACCACTAAAATCACCATCACTGCCAAACCACCACCGCCACCATCTTGCTAACTATAAGCCACTTGGTCCTTCTTCATTCGGTTTCACACCAAAGATAAATGGTAGTTTTTTGTGTGTGTGTATGTTGTTTTATAGAATCAGAATTAAATTTCACGTCTCACTGACCTACGTCGCTTCACCAATAATAAGCTTACTTTAGTTTTACATTATCAAATCTATAACGATTTCATTTGACTAGACACAAGGCTAATGTTTTTTAAGAGAGTGAGAGAGAGAGGTGGGGGAGAGAGAGATTAAGAGAGATAAACAGATAGAGGTGGTGGAGTGAGGGGGAGAAAGCGAAAGATTTTAAGAGACAAAGACAGAACGAAAGTGATTAAGAATGAGGGAAATAGAAAGTGAGAGAGGGTGGGGAGAACTTGAGAATGAAAGATTTTAAGAGAGTGATAGAGAGATTTAATGAGTGAAAGAAAAGATAAAGAGAGAGTGGGGGACATAGAAAGATGGAGAATGTTGATGATGATGATGGTGACAAAAGTGGCGGCGGAGTAATGTATTCATATACAGTAATACCAAAATCCGTTATATTGCTGTTAATTTTAGAAAAGAGCGTAATATCAGAAAAGTTAATCTTGGTAAAACTTCTGTACAGGCATGGCTGTGTGGTTAAAGAGTTCGGTTCTGCAATATATGTAATTCTGATTTGAGTTCGATCCCACTCTGCGTCACTTTGAACTTGTGGTTCTATCTTAAGCTTGTGATGCGTAATTGATTGTGCCTGGGGTTTTGATGGATGGAAACTTTTACGAAGCTCATCGTATATGCAGACATCTTCGTGTTGCAAAAATATGGCTTTCTTAGAAAGCTGGCGGTAATCTGCAATTTTACAACGCAAAGCCTATTTTTCTACTGATATCTATGTTGTAGCGATATCGCATTTTGTCATACAAGTCGGTGTAGTATATAGTGTAAACATTCAAAGATCGTCATTATCTTTTCAAATCCTACTGCATTTCACATCTAAGTTTTAGTCCTATAAATTTGTCAAGGTTTAGAAGTCGACCCACCACTTTAGTTGTAAATTTTGCCCGGAAAAATTCGATTTATAAGCCGGAAAATAAGAATTTCGGACGCGGGGGATAATTCAACTATATTCATTCACGGAAATAACAAGTTTTTAAAATACGAGGTGTATGAATGCATAAAAAGATTAAAAGAGAAACGTATTAGGCAATAAATAAAAATACAGTAACATCTTGGTAGGTTAAAGACTCATCCCAAAAGATCTTAAATTCAGATTAGGTGAAAAGTATTCGTTTTAATATCTCAGATATGAGAACGGAAGTGTGAGAAAGGAAAATGTTATGTGGTATTTTTCACAGTTTTAATGTATGGCCGTTGTTGTTACTGTAGCTGTTGTATCTACTCTTGTAGCCACGATATCTTTTTGGTATCGGATGCCGTGTATCTTTTATATACCGGAATGGTAATACACCGTTTCGTCTGATAGCTCTGCAAGACACCACTTTGAACCGTCTACTTTGACTGTGACTCGAACTCGACTATAACACGTAACTGACACTTAACTCCAATTGAGAACTTGTACAACGACTGATATACGACTCCCCGTTCTAGGTGACGTCGTCTCACTTCATAGTGACACACTCATACCACTTGTCTCGTGAGAGGAGTGTACCATGTTCACAACAAAAAACTTAACGAAGTGATGTCTAAAAGTGTGAATTTTTGTAATACAAGAAAGTCTTGAATTATTAAACTTCATCAGAAAAGCTAGGTCAGTTGAATTGACGCACACAGAAACAAGGTGGTGCGGAAAAAAGGAATGAATAGTTGTAACCCAGTGTGTTGAGAGGAATGAAAACAGTTTGATTGATAAAAATAAATTTAAAGAATGAAATTATGTAGGTTATAAGCAACAAAAATATGCAGGGAATTGAGACAAGAAATAACGAGATCGGCGACTAAAATTTCACATCAGATATATATTATTTCTAGAAAAAAGATTAGGTTTATTCGCGTTTACGCATCTTGATTTTACGCGTTTACGCATCGTGATTTTAGTCTGTAAAAGTATTAGAATTTGTCTCCGAGGTTCTGGAAAGGCAATATTACAAACCTTATGCCAAAATAATGGATTATTGGTGATACTTCGCAATTCCATTAAGTGTGAAATTTCATAGTTAGACTCCGCACCGTAACTGGAGTTTATATGTGTGTGCGCGCGTTCGTTTCACTATTGGCTATTAACGAAAGACATAAAAAAATTTACCTTACGAATGCAGACCGGACCTTCGTGTTATTTGTTCTGCAACTAATTACAGATACTTTCCTGTTCCTGTCCACTGCATAAATACAGTAAACCAATGATATGCTATATGTTGTAAACCTATAAGCAACGACGCTAATGTTCACTACATCCTATATACAATAAATACAATTATATAATATGAAAATCATTTGTTTCTCTGTTTGGCAAGAAAGGCCAATATCGAACATCATGTGTTTATTATCGATTGATATTGATCTCAATATATCAGTGACAGATGATATCTTAACGGCATATGAAGAATTAAAAGCCAGACTAACTAGAAAATCTCCAGGCAATCAATCAGCCTGCAAGAAATAGCTACCAAATCCCTCTCAAAAGTGACCTCATCAGTTACGACCCAAAAGTAAAAGGGATAATCTGGTCCATGATATATTCTGAAAACAGAGGTACATTCAGCCATAAATCTGCTGAGGTGAGGATGATATGATCTTTTATCTTTTACTTGTTTTAATCATTGGACTGCGGCCATGCCGGAGCTTTCCCTTGAAGAATTTTAGTGGAACGGGTTGACCCCGGGACTTATTCATTTTTTGTTTAAACATGGTATTTATTGTACAGATCTCTTTTGCCAAGCTGCTAATTTACAGGGACGTGAACGAACCAATACCGGTTGTCAAGTCAAGCAGTGGTAGGTAACGACAAAGATATATTTATATATATATAATTTGAAGATATTTTGTTAAGGGAGAACGGCTGAGTTCAGTTTATTCCTTTAAGGTTATATTATTATAGAAATGATAGCAGCAACTATTCCGGGGAGCCAACGAATGAACTCCTCAAAAAGCTAATTATAGCAGCCGAATATCCCAGTATTTATACGTTACTTTTTAATATATTAGAAAAATATTGGATAACATAATCCACTGCTTGAAGATAAAACACGTGACCGTAGCGACCGGAAATACTTTAAATCATAGATCTGTGCGATCAAGAACAGCCTGGGGTTTAAAAAATATAAAAAGACAACCACCACATCAATAACCATCACTACCACCACAACTACCACTATTCCCGCGTCGATTCAAGTAAAGAACACAAACGACGAACAATAACATCAACAACATCAAAATCAAACTCCACGTTGTCAGCCATTATTCTTATTCACTATCATTTTTGTTGCTTTGGAATAGAAAATACGTATGTGGGAAAGAGAGTGAGAGGGGAAAGGAAGTGGCAAAGAGAGAGAGAGAGAGAGAGGGGTGTATATTTATATCGAAGGAGAGTAAGAGAGAGAGAGAGAGAGAAAGAGAAAGAGAGAAATAAAGAAGAGGATAAAGAATTGCTATATGGAAGACAGACTTGTTCGATTACTCGTGCATTCATTGGTTCAAGGCCATTTTACAAACTGCTTGGTCATCAATATATCGGCATTATCGGAGAGGGATGGAGTTAGTGAGAATCATTTGCGTATTATAAATTCATTGATTCTGTGTGTCTGACTAAGAATAAAGACTCAAATAGAAAAATGTCAGCCTAGCCTAAATAAATATTGAATATTCAGTAGTCGTCAGTAAAGGGCGAATATATTCCGAGCATATAACACTGTAAATGTAAATGTTTTTTAAGAAACATAAGGTGAGATAATTGGGTTTACTCGTATAGACAAGTTATAATTATTATTATTTTAAATATTAACCACTACTATTTTTTAGCATTGATTTTTGACACTCGCATAAGGTTAGAGACTTTTAAGGTGCAGTCGATTAAATCAACACTGCATTTGTCGGGAATGATAATAATGATAATAATAATAATAATAATAATAATAATAATAATAATAATAATAATAATAATAATAATATGTTGTCAGATTCGTTAGCACGTAGGACAAAATGCTCAGTGGAACTTCTTCGGGCTTCAAATGACGTACTGACTTCAAATAACGTACTGACTTCAAATAACGTACTGACTTCAAATAACGTACAGGTCAACTTTGCCCTCTTTGTCCCCGTTTCGGGATACGATAAAATAAAGTACTAGTTAAGTACTGAGGTCGACGCAATCGTTCTTCCTCCTCTGCTAATACTACTACTACTACTACACATAATAATGATAATAATAGGCAAGACTGTATGGAATGCGAGTGGGTAATGTAAAAGTGATACCAGTGGTGATCGGAGAGTTGGGCTCAATGCCATTGAAACTTCAAAACTTCTTAAGGCAACTGGAAATCCCATGCAAAATTGATGTCCTTCAAAAAGCAGCCTTATTAAGCACAGCGCACATCTTAAGAAAAGTATTATCTGTCTGAGGTCCTTGTTGTGACTTGACAGATGACTAAAGACTCCGGTGCATTTCTACCTACACTGTGTTACGAAGGAATAATAATGATAATAATAAGAATGATAAATTATTATAACTTTGGCACAAGGCCGGCAATTTCAGTGGGAAGGGATAAGTCAATAGCATCGACTTATCGACCAGTGTTCAAGAATGAAAGGTTAAGTCGACCTCGGCAGAATTTGAACTCAGAACCACTAAGCATTTGGTCCGGCATGTTGTTATTGTTTGTATGTGAAACCAAGTGACGAATTGACAGATGCTACAGCAAGAGACAGGAATGTCTTCTCGCAGCATGTATTCCATCTCTTTGAAGTGTTAATTATTCAGTGGTTGGCTTAATATGTTAGAGACTGGTTGCACACCACCACATGGTACTTGGCTGCCTTCAGCAGAATTCCTTTTGTTTTAGTATTTGAGCCAGGTCTCTAATTTAGAATGAATTTGTGCCTTCTACTTTCGGAGGGACTTGAAATAGAAATAACACCCAGCTCTGTTCTTCTCCATAAATAAACGGTAAAAGGATGCGCTCCTCTGTTTTTTCAGAAAACTGATATTATTGGAGATAAGAACAAACATCAAATTGAGTCAGTACTGAAAGAATGGTAGATGACTACATTACATTCATAGCTTTAATAAACATATAGATATTATAAATAGGGAGATGTTATAATAAACAGACATCGTAATTATACAAGCGCAATAATTACATGCGATGTATAATAATTAATAATTATAGACATGCAGAAACAGAGCTCATGCATAGAGGTTATAAATAGCAGATATAGATAAGACGGTATTATAAACATACCGGCGCTATAAATATACAGTTATATGTATAAGAAGATATTATAAATAGCAGATGTTATAAATTAAACTGTTATAACGAGACATTAGAAACATTTAAAATATACAAGCATTATATACACACTGACTTTATAAACAAATGTTATAAATAACCAGATGTTATAAAAATATATATATAACAACAGCCAGAATTGACATAATTTGTGAGATAGCTCCATATGGTATACACTTGAAAATCTAATGTGAAAATGGTAAGGTTTATTCCTATATTTTGAAATTTAATTAAATTCAAATCAATTTTAATATATTCTCTGTGCATTTTTAGCATCATTTTTTTTATCCCTCCACTTATTTGGATAACTATTTCTCTCTTTCTTTCTCTCTCATATATATACAATATATACATACATATATATACATACATATATATATATATTTTCACTTGTTTCAGTCATTAGACTGCAGCCATGCTGAGGTACCACCTTGATGAAATTTAGTCGTGGTACTTATTCTATTGGTCTCTTTTGCGAATCGAAGCGTTACGGGGACGTAAACAAACCAAGTAGTAGTGGTGTTGGACAAACATACACACTCGAGCGCGCACACGCTCATATATACATATATGTATATATATATATATATATTGACACGACGGGCTTCTTTCAATTTCCGTCAACCAAATCCACTCACAAAGCTTTGGTCGGCCCAGTAGAAGACACTTGTCCAAAGTGCTACACATTGGAACTGAACCCGGGACCATGTGGTTGAGAAGCAAGCTTCGTTACCACACAGCCACTCTTATTTTTTTTTTTTTTTTAGTCAGAGTCTATTTTCTGCCGTGTTGATTCACACAGCTATACGTAAATCAAGAGATATGTGGTTCAAGTGCGTCTGTGAATATGTTGGTAGTGTTTCTCACATTGGTGATTCTAATGCTGAACATTTACTGCGATAATAATGGAGCAATAACAACAATTGACATCGAGGTTTCCTTCTTTAGTTATTTGTTTTCGAAAAGAAGCATAGCAATTTCACTCTGTGAAAATATGTAATCAAGATGTCTTTTCTTATTATCATCATCATCATCATCATCAGCTTCGTCATCGCTATTACAGTCATTAGTGACAATGTTTTATCATTGATGGCAACAACATTATCATTATTAACCACATTATTAACAAAGCCATTATAAAAAAAACAATAACAGCATTTCTTTGTGTCTATATATATATATATATATATATATATATATATATAAAGTACAATACTATTATTAAAATTATTAATAAAACCAGTGATAATGATTATAGCTGTGACAATTACTTGATATTCATGACGTGGAAGATGTTTAATTGAAAATATAAGGGTGAAATGTGTGTGTGTGTGTGTGGTGGAGGGTAGGATTGTCATGGTGATTGTTGTTGCTGTTGCTATTGTTATTATTATTATTATTAATATTAAAGCACAAATAAATGATGGTGGTGGTGGTGGTGGTGGTTGTGAGGAGGAAGAGGGGAAGTAGAATTAAGATCGTGGACATTGTGGTTTGAGTGGAGGTGATGTTAACGATGAAGATGATGAGGATAATGATAAAGGGGAGTATTTTGTTTGTGGTGAAGGGGGTGATAGTGTTGATGATGATGATGATGATGATGATGAAGATGGTGTCGATAATAACATTGACTAGCCATCTTGTATTTAACATAACATTTCATGTCTGATAGTTAGATGTGTTGCTGTCGATATGGGTGATGGTGGTGGTAGTGGTGTTAGTTTCGGTGGTGGCCTTGCTTGTTGTTGTGGTGATGGTGGTAGTGTTGGTGGTGGTGGTGGTGGTGGTGGTGGTATGAGAGTTTGATGAAGATAATATTCAATGACATTAATGATGTAAACAAGCACACGCTCATATGCATACATGTATACCCGCAATCATATACATACTTGTACATACACACACACACGAAGCGATACAACAGCAACATGAAAAAAGAAAAACGAAAACAAAACCAGAACGCAACCAACAACAACATTAACAATAACGACAACAGTATAATCAATAAAAAGACAAAAAAAGCATAACAAAAATTACTAAATATTCTCAGCATCAACTGATCAGGAATGGATGGGGCAGGGGTGAGACGATGTTGTGTTTGAAATATTTAAACGTCTATTACCATTTATAATAACATTATTAATGATAATTATAATAATAATAACTATAATATTAATAATGATAATATTAATAATAATAATAATAATAATAATCGGACAATTGAAATTGAATCCTGAGGCAAAAGAACGAGAGGGAAAATACTAAACAAGACTAGACATCGTAATAACACGAAATACATCGATATTGAACAACCAGCATTAATGCATACCAGTTTACATGGTCAATACTTGCGCCATCTCAATGCCCCCTCCCCGATATATAAATAAAATAATTTACTTTAGTCTGGATAAACAAATACAGTCTTGAATGGAGCAACAGAAGCCGCAGTGTGTGCCACGCAAGACCTGGCTTTCGTCACAAAACACATTAAAGTGAATTGGGATAATTTCTGTAATATACACTGCAAATGTCGACCTTATGTATTTTCTGCAGCAAGAATTTGTATTGCATTACAAGCTTCTACACTAGATCAGAGGAAATATTCTCCGTGGAACGCTTAGTTTAAATCTCTAAAAGAAACGCACTCATTAGTACACATTTGGACATCTACATGTCTTTGAAATAAAAGATATTGAGCTTATGCAGAGAGGAAGTCCACTAGAGAACAGATAAGTTGATGATTTTCAATGGCAAATGTCATAAGTGTTGTAATAATTGATGTAGAAATACGAAATAGATATATTGTGTAGAACTGAGTTGAAAATCTAGGGAATTGCAAGAACGAAGTCGTTGAAGGCAGTTAAGAAATGTGTCTGTCATTTCAATCGTAAATGATCAAATTTGGATTCTTCACAACGACTTTTATAAAGGCATCGACAAATTACTTCTGAAGACAGGTATGGGAACATTCCAGAAAAGAGCAGTACTTGCATCCATAAGTATTGTTTTAACAAGATTGTTGCAGCAATCTTACACATCATTTGGGCTTTTTTGTTTGTGGTCTTCAAAATGAACCAGATATTATTTTGATGAAACAAAGAACAACTTGATACATTTTTCTAATAATGAATAGCAACAGAAATAATAATAATGATCAAGGCCAACAGACTCGATAGAATTGCGAAGGACGGTAAAAATCCTATCTTTTAATTGAACCGAGCGTACCATCGGATTGTAACATCTCTTGGAAAGAGTTCCGAAAGCTCAATAAATATAAATATCCGATAAGTAAAAATGGGAATTTGGGATCTTAAGACTTGTACAATACCAACGATAGCCGCTGCACTTGGAAAGATAGACAAGGAAACAGAACAGTATTTGGAACAGATACCTGGGAAGCTATTCTTTGCAAAAGATACAGAATTCAAAGAGAGCCACACACATACACACACACATTGTTTCATTACTCAAATTCATTACATCGTTTGTAAATCAGAGATGTGAAACTCAGGCAGGAAATTTACAGTTTCGTATTTAATACATACACACACACACACACACATATATATATATATATATATATATATA
>NC_068995.1:5427780-5430488 GCF_001194135.2 Octopus bimaculoides | reverse complement strand
AACAAAAGACGAAGATGGGTGAGTAAACAACAAACAGATGTATTAGTTTAATGCTCGGGAAGTGAGAGTCTTTTACGCTTCGAGTCTACGCTCTTCAACAGAAAGGAACACAGAAATAAGCAGAGAGAGAATATATATATATATATATATATATACATATACACACTGACACAATATTTTTAGCATTGACTGTTCCCTTTTTGTTCCTTATTTATAGAGAAGTCTTTACTGTCAAGTGTCTACACGATTATAGACATATACAATATATACGTGTGTGTGAGTGTATGCATATGTACGTACGTGCACACACACCTATAACAGTCAGTATTGGTATGCATTTGTGAAATTAAAGACAAACCTGGAAAAGGTTAAATTTTATTAACTTAAGTGTAAATGTGCCACAGCAGAAATTCCTGCTTTTAAGAACAACTAAACTGTTTATTGAGAACAAATGGAAGTTTTCAGAAAAAGTACTCGACTGAACGGCAAGCGCATGACAATGATAGAATCAGTAAAGATGATAGCATCTGTGTTGCCAAAGGACCATTAGAAGAAGTACAATGTGAAAATCTATAGGGACATGAAAGCACCTCATCAATTGTCACTTCATACAGAGATTGTACAACGAACAGTTTCAATGCTTGTACACAATGTTGCTTGATAGAAAAACCATTGACAACTGATTCTCCGGAAAGAACCAAGTTAATTGGAGAAATTAAATGAATTTATTGAAGCTAAACTCTGTAGAATGCTGTTCCTACTTTAGACTGCCGTATAGAATTCATGAGAGAAAACGGCAGTGGTTTGGTTGGACAACTTCTGTGTAATAAAATAATAATATTTGCTGGGAGTAGGGTTGGTAGAGGGTGGTTGTATCGACAGAATTCTTTGAGTGGTGGACCAAATGACTCGCGGCAGTTTGCTACCTTATCGTTCTGAGCTCAAATGCTGTAAAGGTGTGACTTTATCTTTCATGCTCCAGCGATCAGTAAAATAAAATGTTAGGTCGGATTAATTCATTATACCTACCCGGCATATTTCAAGCCTTTTTCCTTTTGTTAAACATCAGCATAGTTCTCCGAACGAATATTTGCAACGTTATTCTTAGCAGGTCAGGACTGTGTCACTTCCGAACCGCAGTTATTATATGAAGTCATCTGTAAAGTACGAAACCCTTACATACGCACACAACCCGTACACACATTCATACGCACACGCTCTCACACTCGCATTTATATACACATAATTATATAATACAGGCATATATTTAATTAAACAGAAATACAGGGTGATTGGAGCTTCCAAGTTTCCTCTAATAACGGCTCATCAGCCAGCCAAACTTCGAAGCTACTGTCTTTCTTTCCAATAATATCATGCCTAGATTTTTCTCCCATTCCGACTCCTTTTACTTCAGAAAACTTTTACCTGTTTTTCGTAAATTTAATGTTAAAATCATTAACTTGAAATGCACAGTACACAAAGTACACACACAAGAAAGAAATAATAAATAAGTGTGGAAAGAGATAACATTATCATTGGCATCACAATCACCAGAATCATCTTCCATTTTGCCAGAAGTATTTCACTCAGATCACGTTTATTTCATAGTAAGATTTTTCTTATCATTTTTGGAATTCTATCTTTAATATCCTATTAATACCTATCAATAATAATAATAATAATAATTATTATTATTATTATTATTATTATTATTATTATTATTATTATTATCATAACAACAATGATATTAATATTAATAACAACAAGTAGTAGTAGTAATAGTAATAATAATAATAATAATAGTAATAATAATATCAACAACAACAATAATAATAACAGTAATAATGATAATAGTAGTGTCAGTATAAAGTTGTAATAAATTTAACTAGATATAATGAGTTCTAATTAGGCAGAAGTTAATGTAATTACAATGCAATTAGCTCTAATTACATGTAATTCACGTGATTATGGGTGAGCTTGGTCTAACTTTATATACAGTTGTAATGGAAGATAATAATAAGTGTGTATGGGAGGAGGATGGGCATCAGGAGTGAATATCATTTCTGAGAGGAAAGGGAAATTTTGCCAAAATGATTGTAGCAAACTTCAAAATCAATACTCCACTAAAACGGACAGGTCAAAACAGAAAACATATACACACATACTTATTATATACACTAACATATATACACATTAGTGTAATTATGTGTATGTATGAATGTACATATACGTGTGTGTGTGTGTGTGTGCGGATGGGGACACATCAGTGTATATATGTATATGTTCGTATATATAAATATATACATGCACACACACATATATATATACAAACACAAACACACGCACTCAACAGTATGTGTGTGTGTGTGTGTGTGTGTGTGTGTGTGTTTATAACGATAAAAGCAACAAAAGAAAAAAAGCATGTTTTTAAGTGCGTTAACATGAAACTATGGTGTAGTGAGTCTCTTATTGTGATAACTACTTTCGCCATTGGTCGTTCGGTAAATTATAATTTCAGCCATTCTGGGTTGTTTTAGCCATTCCGACGAGTGCAATCATTACTGAAAGTGTCTGGCGCATTAAAGACACACACACACACACACACCATACTCCGCTCTAAATTAAATTTCAACCCTTAATAGTTTTCTAAATAAAATCATTTAAGTTTTATTTTGTTGTTTTAATTTCACTTTTAGATCATAATTTTT
>NC_068995.1:5424379-5427432 GCF_001194135.2 Octopus bimaculoides | reverse complement strand
GTGTGTGTGTGTGTGTGTGTGTGTGTGTGTGTGTGTGTGTGTGCGTGTGTGTGTGCGCGTGTGAGCCGTGCTGTACTCTGACATGAAAAGATTAATGATAGGGTTACAACGTGAAAGAAGTCAAGACACATTTTCCCCATCATTCTTTTTTTTTTTGTCTTCTCTCTCCGACCGAAAGGATATTCAACTCGTGGTCACTATCGACGTGAGTTCTGCTGGACTGGGTTGAAGCCCAGAATTTTACTTTATCTCTACATTACTTGGGGTTTGTAGTTCGCTTCCGGCCAAGAGGTGGTTGTGTATATCAAGCAGTGTTTGGTCATATGAAGGAAGGATGAGATGAAAGAAATGCTGGATTAGGTTCGGGGATAAAATGAAGTGTTAATGTCAGTGAGGTTAGCTTTCATCATAGTTCTGGTTGACCACAACTGACCTGGCGCTGCACAGCAACACCAACAACAGCAAATCCGCGGATGCTCTCTTTGTTGTTGTTGTTTACGTTTCTCCCCCTCCTCCCTTCCTCCTCCTCCCTTCCTCCTCCTCTCCCTCTAATTGTTGTTATTAGCGTCTTCAAATTTATGGAGTTGTTCTTTCTGTATATTTGTGTATCTACAACCTTCCTTTCTCTTTTTCTTTCTCCCCCTCTCTCTCTCTCTCTCTCCCTTCTCTCATTCTCTCTTTCCTTCCCTCTCTCCTCTATATTCCTCTTTATTTTCCCTCTCCCTCACTCTTCCTCTCTCACTCCCTCTTCTCTCATCCTTTCTGTCTTCCTCTCCCTCTCTTTCTTTTCTTTCATTCCTTCTTTCTCTATCTCTCCCCTTCCCTCTCTCCTCTCTATTCCTCTTAATTTCCCTCTCTCTCTCTCTCCCTCTCTTTCCCCTCTCTCTTTCCCCTCTCCCACGCTTTCCCCTGATCTTCTCTCTCGCCCCCTCCTCTCCTTCCGTGACCCTCTGCAAACATACTCTGACCTCTATGCTAATTCATCAATAAACTCACAGATTATCTCCCACTTAGCAACTCTCTGTGGAATTCCAGAAACTGGATTAATGTCATCTTATTCACTTATACTATCATCATCATCATCGTCATCATTATCGTCGCTATCATAATCCTTTCCTCCTCCCCCTCCCCTCCTTTCCCCCCACTTTTCCTCTTCCCACCTCTTTTTCGCTCTCTTCCTCTTCTCCGCCTTTTCTTTTCCGTCTTCCACATCACGCCCTCCATCATCACTACCGTCATTTTAATAATGATAATAATAATAATAATAATAATAATAATAATGATGATATAATAGGCGCAGGAGTGGCTGTGTGGTAAGTAGCTTGCTTACCAACCACATGGTTCCGGGTTCATTCCCACTACGTGGCACCTTGAGCAAGTGTCTTCTACTATAGCCTCGGTCCGACCAAAGCCTTGTGAGTGAATTTGGTTGGCGGAAACTGAAAGAAGCCAGTCATATATGTGTGTGTGTGTGTGTGTGTGTGTGTGTGTGCGTGTGTCTGTGTGTGTGTTTGTGTTTGTCCTCCTCCACCACCACCACCACCACCACCACCATTGCTTGACAACTGATGTTGGTGTGTTTACGTCCCGGTAACTTAGCGGTTCGACAAAAGAGAACGATAGAATAAGTACCAGGTTTGCAAGGAACAAGTTCTAGAGTCGATTTGTTCGACTAAAGGCGGTGCTCCAGCATGGCCGCAGTCAAATGACTGAAACAAGTAAAGAGAATAAAAGAACACCATCAACATCACCATCACCATCACCACCATCCCTGTCTTCAACAGTGTCGTCATACGCCTACTCCTCCTCCCCCTCCGCTTCATCATCATGATTATCATCATCATCATCATCATCATCATCATCATCATAAGTATATCATCTCCGGGGTCGACTTTGCCTTTCATTCTTTCGGAGTCGATAAATTAAGTACCAGTTGTATACTGGGGTCGATTTAATTGCCTGCCCCCTCCTCCAAAATGTCGGGCTTTGTGTCTAGAGTAGTAAAGAAATCATCTCCACCATCATCGCCTCCTCTCCTCATTCTAGCATCATCATTACCGTATAACTCACAAAATAATAGCGTCCCTGAGAATTGAACTCGTAACCTAGTGGAATGAACCTTAAAAGGTGCAATGCAACCCTGACAATAACTTTGCCGTCACGTAATGAAGTGCTGTCATTCTGATCTAACGTAGCTGGTTATATGTTTGATGTAACTTAAAAGGGGTGCCTTTTCAATTAATTCCTTCTTATGATATTCTATATTCCTGACTTTGGCTTTCGGTTGGATTTCCAGTAAACCGTATTTCAGATGTGGTTGTCTGGCACGAGGATAAATGACTAAGTCACCCCACCATGTCTCTGCGGTCAATCAATAATAACGACTCCTGACAAAATATATTCAACAAGCAGGTCGGTCTCCTCAAGTGTCTTAAAGCTTTTATCTTTTACTTGTATCTAGCATTGGACTACGGCCGCGCTGGAGCACCGCCTTGAAGTGTTTAGTTGAACAATACGATCCCAGAACTCATTTTTCAGCTTGGTACTTATTCTAGCGTTATGTTTTTACCGAAGCGTAAACAAACCAACACTGGTTGTGAGGAGGTGGTGGAGGGGAAACACAGCAAACAAAAAGACACCCACACACACATACACACACACATACAACTAGCTTCTTTCAGTTTCCGTCAATCAAATTCACTCACAAGGCTTTGATCGGCCCTGGGCTAAAACACAAGACAATGACCCAAAGTCTCGCGAAGTAGGAATGAACCCAAGACCCCATGGCTTGGAAGCAAGCTTCTTAACCACAAAGCCACGACTGCGCCTTGAATATTCTCTTACGTGTTTCAGTCACTCGACTGCGGCCATGCTGGAGCACCGCCTTTCAGTCAAACAAATCGGCCTTATGACTTATTCTTTGTAAGTCTAGTACTTATTCTATCGGTTTCTTTTGGAAGCACTAAGTTACGTGGACGTAAACACACCAACATCGGCTGTCAAGTGATGGTGGGAGACAGACATAGGCACACAAATATATATATATATATATA
>NC_068995.1:5422008-5424275 GCF_001194135.2 Octopus bimaculoides | reverse complement strand
TATATACATACGACGATCTTCTTTCGGTTTCCGTCTACCAAATCCACTCACAAAGCTTTGGTCGGCCCAGGACCATGTGGTTGGGACGCAAGCTTCTTACCACAGCCATTCCTGCGCCTATAATATGTAAACTTTTGCTAAATAATTTCTCTAATTAATCCCATGAACCTCTGTTCTTATAGAGGGATGTATTTTGTGATGTGGATAATTTTATACAGAGATTTATTTTTGTCTGCTGTAAGTGATGTATCGTTACAAAGACAGAAAGCCATTTCTTTTCCTGATCTTTGTGCAATTTTAAACATTCAGTTATAAATCTTAATGAGTTTTGCTGTATATATAAAAATCAACATTTAAACAACATTGAGAAGCATGATATATCTGTGTTTCTAGTCATTAATCAAAACAATTATTGTAATTGTTTATTAATATTTTAAAATTAATAATTACTTTATCTTTATTTTACGAACATGTAAAAATTATTGTTTATTCAGCTAAACTTTGTTCTCAAGATAACTCGGGGGCTAGAATCAATTTTGTGGTTTACAAAAGCAGCTGCTAGACGCTACTTCAAGAATTTCCCGAATCCTCTCATTGTTTGTAAATGGAATAATAGTAGACATGTTAGAAAATGAACAATATCAAAAATAAATCTATTATCAAATATAATATAAATTCTTTCATCTAAATCATTTCACAGACAAATTCTTCCAAAATAGAACTAAAGATGCAAAAATTTTAAACTGCACATCTTTATAACTATGTAAAATATGGATTTTTAACAGAGTTTCATGGCATTTAGCCTGTATTTATCGAGAGAAGGAAGAAAATTTCATCTCCAGTAGTATTTAGACTTAACATGTTTGGAATGGTGAAAAAAAAACGATATAATTCATTATACAGGCGTGTCTCAAAGAATTTGCTATTCGCTTTAGTAAGGGGACCAATATCTAATGTAAGGTACAGGCTCCAACTGATTATGTTATAACTAACATTGCAGCGTTTTGTTTCATTCAACGGAATCCTAGGTTCAAATTATCATTAGAGTTCACATCTTGATTGACTCTGTGGTTGAAGTCTCAATATATCATAGCGGAAAACTTTAAACATCTGAGAAAATCTAAGCAATTATTAAACGTAGACTCCCTCTGTTGATTTCTTTTTTAAATCTAAGAGCAGCGAAGAAAGGAGGGATATTATTTTTACTAATTGGTTGCATAATCTCTGTATTAAATAAATGAGGCACTATCGTTTAATCCACTTCGTATCCAGACCTCTTTCTTGAAGTACTCTCCTTTAGCCACATGTGCTGACAAGATGCAATAAGACTGAAACATGTCCATTATTTACAGCAGTTCACGTTGCCAACCAGATTTAATCTGTTCTACACTGTTTATATATTTTAATTCGTTTCACTCATACTGCGGTCAAACTGTAGCAACATTGTCCAAATGTTTTCGTATACAACTGACCTTATGCAAGTTTCTCCTTGTAGTCTGTTAGAAGTTAACCCACTCCGTCTCACGCAAAGGATTTTTCTTCTATTAACTGCATATTACAATCGAATTTGTTATTAATATTTATTGTATTAATTTCCGTTAATCGAATATTTTCAACTCACTGTACATTACATATAAGTCTGCAACATCTGTTTATTCAGTTTTCAGAATCTACGCCTGGGGTATATTTGGTCAGCCATATTGCTAAAACACGAGTTATTTACGCACGCTAAGATAGAAGTTGAAACTGATCATCAGCCAAAAGAATTTATGATATTTCAGTACATAACTCTTCCGGTTTATTTTCTTGAAGTGAAAATAAAGGATACGAAAGTCTAGTGTTGCACAGATTTCATTCGCCAAGCCTTCTCAAAATGTTATGACTGTTTCAGTATTGATTTTGCCTTTAAATTTCGTGTAGCTCAATAAAATATACCAATGAAATATTGGGGTCCATGTGAATAAATTTATATCACTATAGTAACAGAGGTCTTATATGTTAAAAGTGATAAAGGAACTTGTTTGCAGTATTTAGTCACAACAGTTTCAGTTGTAGGTTCAAACCCAGTAGAAACCAATTTTGCTGATCCGTTTTAGGGGCTCTGATAGGGAACCAATTAAAAGGCAGAGCCTTAACCCGTAAGTACTAATATATGTAAGAACCTCAGATCTTTTGCGAGGAATGTAAAAATCACCATTATCGCTGTGTGCATCACCTCCGTTTTATATATATACATACATACATATATATATATATATATATATATA
>NC_068995.1:5415603-5421542 GCF_001194135.2 Octopus bimaculoides | reverse complement strand
TATATATATATATACATACATACATACATACATACATACATACATACATATGTATATATATGGTTATATATGGTTATACGTATGTGTGTGTGTACCTTTATATAGATTTAAATAACCATTATACTCATAAAGTAACAAGAGTTTTATACATATAAATCATTAGCAGGAAACTTTTTGTAAATAAATTAGTTCACCAACTTTTGTCTATTGGTGTAAAATTACTTTCTCTTGGATTTGTATTCGCTTCATATTCTTTAACTTTAAGCTACATTACACCACACACATAGTATTACAACACCACCACCACTCCCATATAACACACAAACAACCAGTTCGATGTAGCAATGGCTATAGAATTTCTGGGAGATATTTCTGTGAAATGCTGGTATCGATGCCAAATATATATCAGATTCTATGCTAAATTTAGTCCTAAACTATTTCTGCAAAAATTCCTTCCTTGCAAAAGTGATAAGGAAGTTCAACATATTAGATTATGCCTCCATTAAAATGTTAATTAGTGGGTCGATGGTGATGTCGGGGGTAGTGGTGGTATTGATGTTGCTGTAGTAGTAGTAGTAGTAGTAGTAGTAGTAGTAGTAGTAGTAGTAGTAGTGCTGGTGGTGGTGGTGGTATGGTGCTGATGAATAGATAAATATACCGATATTTAATTATATATACTTGTACGCGGGCACAAATATACACACACACACACACACACATATATATATATATATATATAAAATCTAGCAGAATAAAATATACTGAAGACAAAAGCAAAGACTTTTTAAGTTGATAAACAGAGGTTGTAGAAAACAGTGGATGCATGTATACGGATGCGTATATATATATAGTGAGGGTGCATGGACTAGTGGTTATGGTGCTACGATCGCGAGATCGTGGTTTCAATTCTTGGGCTGGGTAGTGCGTTGGGTTCTTGAGCAAAATGCTTCTAACTCACGTTGCATCACGGTCACTTGGACACTTGACGTATGGTACACCGTGCACCTGTCCAGGAAACGTTGATTTGATGGACGGTTGTGAACTGATGTACGGTGAAAAAATTGATCACTCGTACGTCGTCTTCGACGGGAGATTCAATCATATATATATATATATAATGTAATATTATTATGTCAAGTTACATATAAAGTTAATTTAACTTTATGCTGAAGGATTACCAAATACTTTTTGGTTAGACTATATATTAACCTTTAGAAAGAAAAGGTGACTTCAAAGTTTCGGTATGCATACTTTTATTATGTGTGTGTGTTTAGGAATAAATAATATACATATGCATACATGCGTTGTACATATTGTATTCAAATATGCGTGCATTTATGTACCTGTTTTAGCGTGTAGGAGAGAAAAAGAATTGACATTTGCTCATTTTATCTAATTGATCTCTACCTAATTTCCCTATCTTGCTGTTCTTAGGATTTTTCAGAAATCACTAAGAAATTGTTCATTTGTGTATGTGTACATTGATTCATATATATATATATATATATATATATATATATATATATATATATATATATATATATATATATATATACGCACACATCTATATGTACACACATGCACCACACACATACAAATATATATAAGAGAGAGAAATATCGTTTATATATATACACAAACACACACATACAGAATTTGTAATATATATGTAAAAATATATCTTTTATGTTCAAGCACGTAAGCAATATACAGGTGCACACATATAGGTTACACACATACAGGTGCACACATACAGGTGCACACATACAGGTGCACACATATAGGTACACAAATACAAGTGCACACACATATAGATACACACATACAGGTGCACACATATGCAGGTACATATCCTAGTTGAAACACACACATATAAATACACCCGAACATATCTCGCATCAACATACATTTCTCGTATAATGTTAATCATCTAATCATCCTTTGTAAGATATTTACGTAAATCTTGTTGCATGCAGATAAACCCTTTCCTCCTAAAATCACACACTCCTGCTCATTTATACAGATGGATAGATGGATGGATTACACCAAGTTTTGTACCGAAACTAAGTCACAATGTGGGCATAACTGTTTTATTGACTTAAGTTATTCAAATTGCTTATGTCGGTTGAGTAATTCTTCTATACAAAGGCGTTAATAAATATAGCTTCTGTTACAAGCGATGAGTTTGCGCTATCTTTAAACCTGTCTCGAATCCATTTTGAAAAAATTCAGTTCTGAAATAGTGTATCCATTTCACACTTACGTTTATGTTGTCTGTGTCATCAAATCGTAGTCCAGGAGGACTGCCCTTCATTGAGCTAAACAGGTGGAAATTGTAGGATCCTAGATAGGTGTTTCTTGGCAGATGGAGAACTACTGACCAACCCAGAATGTTTGTGTCACGTGTTGCGAGAATGAATCTGGGTCGATTTCATATTTTTCTTCATTCTCTTCCTTCCTTCTGCTGGCTTCTCTGAGATTTTGTAGTGTCTCAATGTGGTGCTTGCTGTTTCCTGTACAGCCACGTTCCAGAAACTCAAAGAGAATGACACCCTTGTTATTCACAAAAGACTTGCCATAACATTCGTTGACTCTTGCCTTGGGGCAAAAATAAATGGCGCTAGGCCGTTCCTTGAACTGATCCTTCGTTTCCTAATCATACAGATATGGCTGTGCTTCATCCATTACATCGGGAGAAATGAGATTTCACTGGTTTCAAATGTTTCTAGCAGAGCAGACTCACCGATGGTTTACGTGCTCACCTCATATTCCTTATTCCCATACACTGTATGACCAATTTATAAATAGGTGTGGCACATTGAATATAATCTGGTACCTTTGTCTTGTCCTCGTTTTTATAAACAATACATATTGTCCTATATGTCTTGTTTTTCCCGATGAGAGAAATTTCATTGCATTAGCTGAAAGGGCTTCGTCAAATTACTCTTTGAGGGCATGATCAAAGTTCTTCCGCCTCTGCAACGCCAAGATAACTTAGTTTTCTCTTTTTCACTAATGGTTTCGGACAGCAAGGCATCTGTTTTTGACACAGGATGTCACGGTGCTTTTGTCCTTACAGTGAAATGTTTCCTATCGATGTTGTTTTAATTTGTGACTAAATTTGCCAAAGATAATGACAGAGCCTCATTTGAAACGCTTTTGTTTGGCACAGTTGGTGTATGTGGATGTGCGTGTGTATATTTGTGTGTACACGTGTTTCTGTGTTTGTGTGTAGGTTATTGTTGTTTCCTACAACGTTGCTTTTTGCTGAAATATATTTTTCTTTCCTTTTCTGCAATTAGAAAACCCTATGTTCAATAATATTTTATTTTGCTTCTTCTTTTACCATTACTGCATGCATACATACGTGTGTTTGTGCATTGCGTGTGTGTGTGAATGCTGTTACCTACAATGCTATTTTTATTTTACTGAAATGTCATATTTCTTCCATTTTCCGCAATTAGTGACTGTGTATGTTTTTGCCTGTTTGCAAGTTTCTTTACCCTGTTCAATGTAATTTTTTAAGAGGCGTGGGACTGTTCCTGTCTCATACAAATCCATTATTGACTTTAAGTCTTCCCCGTGTACAAAAACTGAAAACATAAAAAAAAAAGAAACATAAATGTTCTATTCTCAACTCACTACGGATTAAACTTCTGAATCGTTAAATAATAGTCCCCGTATTAAAATACAAAAATAAAAGATGTTTCCTTCGGTTATATTTGAAAATTGTCGAGAAATCTCAGAGTAAAATCAGGCACGTCTGAATGATTCGGCAGCGAATAACATCCACAAACAGCAGGAGAAATAGCAAGAGGTACTTCGCCATTCTCGCTGAATCAATATGTAAGGGTTTTTCAGCAAAGATTTTCTTCTATTGAACACACAATGCTTATTATTCAGTATCGGCAAATATGTAAGAGAGGGCGAGAGGGAGAGAGAGAGGAAAACTTGACAAGCAATGTCAAAAACAGAAAAACGAAACAGTGGTGTGCGTGTGTGCGCGCGTATGTGTGTGCGTGTGTGTGTGAATGTGTGCGTGCGTGCGTGCGTGTGTTCGCGCTGTCACAGAAACACTTGTACACATAAACACCTCATCTCTGTAATATATATATATATATATATATACGCAGTGCTAAACATACATACACACATATTCTCGCGTTCACTCTCTCTCCCTCTCACTTTCTTCCTCTCTCTCTTTCTGTAAGCCGAACATTCTACCTATACAACCACTCTCCCTATCTCCCTCCCTCTCTCTTTTCCTTATGCCTCTCTCTCTCTCTATCTCTCTCTCCCTCTCTCTCTCTCTCTCTCTCTCTCTCTCTCTCTCTCTCTCTCTCTCTCTCTCTCTCTCTCTCTCTCTCTCTCATACCCTATCCCAAATATTTTCTGCCAATGAATCTACCTCCGCCTCTCTCTTCTTCTCTTTGTACTTGAATACCTAAACGCACGCTGAAGCGGACGCGAACGCACGCAGGGACCGTACGAACAAATGGTGAAGATGTTGGCTTCGGAACCACGAAATGCCGGGCTCGATCTGACTGCGCGGCATCTTGGGTGATTGACATTTTCCATAACCTTGAGTCAATCCATATTTCGTGAATAAATTAAAGAAAACGGAAACATTATGGAATTCCGCCGGATGAATTGCACCTGTAATTCAAAAACAAAGATACACCCTTGTCAAACACAGTGTCACATTGATACGGCCTGAGAATTGCGTTATTGTTAAACATGTTTGAGGTATACTCAACCGCATACATACTTTCGAACGACGAATATCGACTACAATACACACACACACACACACACACACATATATATATATATATATATATATATATACACACACATAGAAAAAAACGAACACATTTACTCACACACATGTATGTACATAATTATATGTAGACAGATAGATGAATGGATGGATATATAGATAAGAGAGAAGGAAAATGAAAATGTATAGAAAGAACGAAAGGAAATCGTGAGTAAGAAAATAAAACATACACAAAGCGAGAGGGAGGAGAAAAATTATACAAAAAAGAAACCGAACACGAAATGGGAGAATAGAAGAACCGAAGAATAAAAGAATATAAGAATGATTCCAATAGCAGAGATAAAGAGAGGTGCTTTTGTATAAGACTGAAACATACCATGAAAGACATAGTATATATTTACATACACTCACACACACACATATATGTAATACACACACACACACACACACACACACATACATATATATATATATATATATAAACAAGTTATACATACACGCACAAAGCGTTCCATATCTCCGATACACGGACCTACTAACTATGTATTATAGTTGTTATTGTCACTGTTGTTGTTCTTTTTATTTTTATTATTATTATTAATATTATTATTATTATTATTATTATTATTATTATTATTATTATTATTGTTATTTATGTCCTCATATTTTTAGTACTATTTTCATATGTTTTTCTGATTGTACCATTTGATAATGCATATTGATCTTACACCAGGTAGCATGTATATCAGTACATGCATGTGCACTCACAAGCACACACACACACTCACACACACACACACACATACACACACATATATATTTATGCATATATATGTATGTGCATATATATATATTTGCATACATACATCATTGCATACATATGTATAAATATATATATACACATATATAGGTATACATGTGTATGTTTGCTTTCATGTGCGTATAGATATGTATACATATACCTATATACTTAGATACATAAATATATTCATACATGTGTAGAATAGTTATGCAAGGACGTATAATATGTCGTTCCGTTTGTATACGAACATATACAATACGTAAACATATGTGTCTATATATACGTGAATGTATGCATAGTTATGCATGCATGCTTATATATATATATATATATATACATATATATATATATATATAT
>NC_068995.1:5411348-5414276 GCF_001194135.2 Octopus bimaculoides | reverse complement strand
TATATATATATATATATATATATATATATATATATCTGTGTGTGCGCATTTATATGTATATATATATATATATATATATACTTCCGACAAATTACAACTGCGACTTGCTTCAACGTGCTTTAAGCTGAATATACCCAGCCAATCCTGGTGCCCTTCTTGTTGATGTAATTAGATTCTAACGAATCCTGCAGCCGATCTACATATATAAATACATAATAACAAAAGGTTGGAAATTGGCAACCTTTAATGATATATCACAGCATATGTTTCTGCACCCCACCCCAGCGTTAAGTACCAATTTATTTATGTATATATAATTCAGCAGAGGTCTTGTTTATACACAGTACACACTTGTGTTATAAGTATGCCGAGTACCATAAGCGTTAATTTATGTCTCTTACGCAATGATACTGTATATCTAAACATATTAGCTGGTTTCGAAGAAATAAGATAGCTTAAAGCTTATTCAGTGGTGTGTTTCAATGGTTGCCATCTCTACTGTATTTGCAGGAGTTCTTTGAAACTCTTCGGGAAATATATGTCCCTGTTTTAGGAATTTGACATTAGCTCCTTCTTTATTTTAAAATTGGTGCGAGCGGGTGAACATTAGGGGAAGTTAATTTTCATGACAAGACCATATACCTTTCGTCGGTTTTGGAATTTCTTTGTTTTTTGTTTTTTGTTTTTTCCAACACCACTCATACAATGCTTGATTTTTGTCATGTCTTTACCAAATATACTTTGAAAGAGTTGTTGGGGGTTAATTTTGTATTTTGTGATCACCTGATTAGCTGTTGTGTTGATGCATACATCTGTTAAAAAAGATTTTTTCGATAAGCCTAATGTAGCTTATTTATGTGTTGCTGGTCCCGAAATTTTCTCCAGAATGCAATGCTTTTCTCCACACATATACCCATCAGGTGGCATAATTTTATGTGTCACTAATTGCATGTGAGCTCACTACACTCTAAGATTAGTAACAGTATTTTTCCAATACAAATACTTACAGTACACGTCATATACTGAGTAGCTGCCCTTGCCAGCACCACATCAGCAACTTATAGAGAGACTTACAGAGCACCCTCCATGTTTTCAATGTTGCTTCAATCAACTTAATACTAGAATCTATAGACATCCATTTCGTTTATGCGGTGATGATTAAACAGTAATTCTTCATCAAACAATGCCTGATCTCGAATTCAGATTTTGGTTTCAGTTCACCTTGAACGGATGAAAGGCAAAGTCGATCAAGTAAATACCAGTTGATCACTAGGATCGATGTAATGGACTTACCCATCCCGAACTTGCTGGTCTTGTGCTAAAATTTGAAACCATTAGTAGTCGTCGTCGTCGTCGTCGTCGTAGTAGTAGTAGTAGTAGTAGTAGTAGTAGTAGTGGTGGTAGTAGTAGTAGTAGTAGTAGTAGTAGTAGTAGTAGTAGTAGTAGTAGTAGTAGTATAGAGCGGTGCTTTAGCAGAAACTTTAGAGCGTCGGACAAAATATTTTGCGGTATTCCATCCAGCTCTGCGTTCAAATCTGGCGAATCCAACTCTACATTTCATCCATCGAAGGTCGATCAAATAAATTACAAGTGATGTGGGAGAGTGGTATGAAGGGACCGTATTATATACTAGTGTGCATGGGATGTATATATGCACGCAGTGTGTATATGTGTGCGCGATGTGTGCACATGTAAGTCACACGTATATTTACGTACCTTTTTTGTTTGTACAGTGTGTATTTATGTGTGGTATGTGTATATAAATGTGTGTGGGTTTGCGTGCGTGCGTGTGTATTTGTGTGTTGTGTGAATATGTACATAGTGTGTGCGTTGAAGGGAGATTGTGGGAGGTAACTCAGAAATCTAAAACATTTAACTTGCTTCCATTGCATCACCGCGATTACCACCACAACCAGTACCACTATCACCACAACAACACCGTTATCACCACTATGCTTCCACCACTATCACCTCTTCTATCAGCTCAATCAGTATCACACCAGTACTACCATTATCGTATTAAATATGTTTATCTTAACAGTAAATGTATGTGGGGTGGTTAGAAGCACACCATTTGCTGCTCCCCACAATAACACACGCACAAAAAAATGATAAAACAGCATTATTAACAATATATGTTATTTAGCAAACAAGCCGTATAAATATGATTATTGACAAAAACCAAATCAACTTAACAACAACAACAACAACAACAACAACAACAACAATAATAATAATAATAATAATAATAATAATAATAATAATAATAATAATAATAAGCACGCAAAAACCTAGTCAAATCAACCAGGAGTGAATAATAACAGCTAATTATTGTTAATAGCTGCTACCTGGTTGCCTGTATGATTAGCAGCCATGATTCCCTTGATTATATCTTTTACATTAGATTTGTTTCTACGCATTCTTTCTAGACTTCGTCAATTACTAAAAGACTTGAAATCAGTTTAAATATCTCTTAGCTCCAACAGTGACAACAACGTTAATCTAATTCGTCACAACTTTGCTACATTTGCTAAGAATAAAAAGATTTTAAGTTTAACAATTCAGTCTATAAGATTGACTTTTTTTTTGTTACCCTTCCGTTGTCGTTGTATTGATGTTGTTGTTGTTTCATTCGTTTCTTATTTTCTCTTCTTTCCACTTATGCTTGTTGTACGAAGCAACAGCGTGAAACTTATTAAGAAATGTTAGATAAAACAATATCTGATTATTCGCAGTTTACCAATTACACTTATGTGTTTATAAATCTTATATATGTCTCCATAAACCTATATGTGAGTGTGTGTGTGGGTGTGTGTGTGTGTGTGTGTGCATGTATATGTGTATATATGCACATATATGTGCGTGTATGTATATAGGCATATGTATGTATATATATATATATATATATATATATATATATATATATAT
>NC_068995.1:5410078-5411100 GCF_001194135.2 Octopus bimaculoides | reverse complement strand
TATATATATATATATATATATATGACCATATGTATACATATGTATACGTGTGTGTACCGTCTGATAAGGGTACATTCGGTGGTTCCTCAAAAGAATGGATCACCCACCTCTGTGAACGACCAGGCAGAAAAGGATAAGGGTGCCAAGAAAACAGTAACTAGAAACCCTTGTGTGCCAATGGTCCTCTGTGTCAGTGGTCCTACAAAGGAACAGAGCCCTCACCCCATTGGACAACCAGAGGAACACAAACCCAGACAGAAATAAAGATGGCCTCCTCTAACGCCTGCACAGTCGTAACGCCAATATTTTTACTAAATATTGGGGACCTGTTGCATTATAATAAAAGCAAAATTTCTTTCCTGTGATATCTTGCTGAATGCATTCAAGCCCTATGCATAACACTCGTGGAAACTCACATCAGCCCTGATATAGAGGATGCAGAAGTTCACATCTGCAGCAGGAGTTGGACTCAATTTACAGATGGGCTGAGGATAATAATATGCAGTTTAATGCTGACAAATTTCAAGCCCTGCGCTACCAGCGTCCAAAACTTACAGGGTCCACTGGTCCACAGGGAATTTCAATCCCAGAGCCTAAATCAGTGAGGGACCTGGGTATCGACATGAGTGATGATACCTCTTTCCAAGTGCACATTACCAGGATGGCGACAAAGTGCAGACGACTGGCTGGATGGATCTTAAGAACATTCAGAACCAGAAATAAGGAAACCATGATGGTACTCTGGAGGACATTTGTCCTCAGCCGCCTGGATTACAGCTCCCAGCTATGGTCACTCAACAGTGTGAAATTAACAGCGGACCTTGAAGCAATCCAGAGAAGATTCACAAAGAAGATCGTCTCTTTGCAACTGCTCAGCTAATGGGAAAGGCTGAAACAGCTAAGACTCTACTCCCTGGAGAGAAGGCGGGAGAGGTATGCAGTAATATACATCTGGAAGATCCTGGAAGGAATAGTGCCAAATTTTGGCATTGAAAGCTACAGCAATGCCAGAACGGGACAAC
>NC_068995.1:5402777-5409311 GCF_001194135.2 Octopus bimaculoides | reverse complement strand
ATATATATATATATAGGTAGATATATACGTATATACGTGTATGTACACGCTCCCATATAGGGAGAGAGTAAGGAAGAAAGCAAAAGGACATAAAGAGTGAGATACAGGATGGAGAGTGAGACATAGATATGAGGACAGCAAGAGAGAGGTGCAAAGTATCGAAAGAGAAGGGAAAAGAGAGAGAGGGGGAGAGGGGGAGAGTGAGTGACTAACAGTAAATATGAAAACTAATTGTAAACGATAAAAACTAAATAAAAAATATACCACCACCGGCGCCACCACCATCCCACAAAAAATAATTAGTAAAAAGAAACTTTTTCTCCCCCTCCACACATCCCCAAAACCTAATAATTATTAATTGTTATTAATTAAGCAGAATTCGAGGAATATTTAGTATATATTTTTATGGTTTTTTTATCTCATAGGAGAGTCAATCCTAATCTCCCCAGACTCGTGAGCCAATTAAGCAATTACTCCGTTACGTTAATGAATTAAAGAAATGAAATTTGGTTTTCGTTTATAAATTTTTGTTTTGGAGGGGATTGGGGTGGGTGGGGTGGGTGGGTTCTGTGCATGTGTTCGTTGTGTGTGTATGTAAGTGTTTGTATAAGCGTTTCTGTGTTTGTCTGTGTGTGTATATGTGAGAGTGAGTTTCTTATTGTGTGTATGTGTGTGTGTGGTGTGTGTGGTGTGTGTGTTTGTGTGTGTCCTTGTTTGTCGTAATCCAAAATAAAGTGTGGGAGGGGGAAGAAACGACGGTGAAAGGTGTGGGGGCGGGGAAGCGGAAGAACAAAAACGAGAAACAGGAAGATGATGATGAAGAAAAAGTGCAGGATGATAATTAAAAGTTAGATATGTTTATAAGATTAGTGTTTATTTCTTATCATAATAATAATAGTCGTCATGGCCGTGGTCGCCAACATCATTGTCGTCAGCATATTAGCCGTCGTCATCTCCGACACCGTCGTCTCCATCCCCATCATTATAATCCTCGTTACCAATATTATCGTCGGTTTATCTCCACATCCAGAGTCGTCATTTATCTTCATTATTTAGAATTATTATTAAAAATTCGTTATTAGTAGAATCGTTAGTTACATCTGTTTAAGTTTTGGTTTCAAATCCCACTAATGTCAGTTCGGCGGAATATAAAGTACCAACCAAGCAGTGAGATCGATGTAATCGACCTATTGTTTCCCTTCAAATTTCTGGTCTCGTTATTGTTATTTTGGTGAGTGGAATAGATTATTCATTTTAGGATGCAAAAAGTTCTGCAAGACCGGTGCCTCACTAGGCCCTGAGATTCTATGTATATCACTGTCGGAGGAATCAGTGCTATATTTAGCATCGGGCACCTACTACTGACAAGACAATGGAAGGCTGAAATCAAATGATCTGGTAGTCCCTGAGGCGATGACGGACTATTATCTCCAAGGTGAGACATAAACACGAGTGCTTGTATGTGCCACAAGTACATAGGAGAGATTTCTTTATGGTAACTAACGCAGTTTTTCTATGTTCTAACACAACATCTACTTTTAAGTAGCGATAAATATAACCTTTTGGTGTCGATACTGTTTCTGTTGCTACTAATTATATATATATTTGTCATATATTGTCTCCCTGTTGAGTCCCAGTGACCCATAACTGAACGAAGCCTTAGGCACTGGTGTAAGTCTACATTATCTTATATGTGACAGGCATAAGCATACGTCTACGTGTGTGTATGTATATGATGTATATGCATGATTAAATGGTTAAGAAATTCAGCTCACAACCATGAGCTTCTGAGTACGATCCCAACGCGTGGTAACTTTCGCAAACATCATTCATTTTTTTCCAACCTCCGCTCGACCTATAATTGTGAGTTAAAGTGAAGCGATGGGAACTGTAAAGCCCATTGGGTGGATTGTACACGTAATGACACTCACCGAGCCATGCCGATTCTGCCTGTGAATTATGTTAAGCGTACGCGTGTCTCTGCCACTTATACGTTAATTCAGTTCACTGCAAAACTGAATCCTCATACTCGAAACCGACGGGAAGCCATCCATTCACACATACACTGAGCGCAACATGAATGTGTGCATACACACACACACACACACACACATTATATATATATATATATATATATATATATATAGTCATCTGAACTCTTATAAACAAGAAACTGATCCCTAGCAAAATTCTTTCAGTGGATTTTTCCTTAATTCATACCTGCTGTCTCCTTAATCTCTCCTTAATCCATACCTACCACCTTGATAATAATATCTAAACACATCTGTAAAGAAGTTGGTATAGACATGGACAGATTGTCTTTGCGTATTGAACCTACACAATCAAGACCAACCTCGATCTGAACAGCAACAACAACACTAAATCTTGACGAATCACTTTTTATTTTTATTATTTCTAAGATTCCAAAATCTAAAAAGATAAACTAATGCTCTAAAAGACACAAAAGGAATCTCCAGACTTAGTGCGTAAATAAAGCAAAAAATTGTAAAAGAATTATCTTGGGGCATTTCCAAAAGCCAAGCATTGGTGGTAGTGCTTCCTATGTTGTTTTTGTTTTTTCTTCCTTTTTAAAACATCTACATAATCAGGTGGTTTAATTAAAGGTTTAATTGTATGCCATTCAATTTGTATCAACTCGTAGCAATTATAATTAGAATTAGTTACATTTTCTTACATACCAGAGTAATTTTTAATTAAGTCTTTAAGTACAATCTGATGATTTTCTACTGAGCGAGCATTTTTTTTTCTTTTTTCTCACTATTTTCTGCATGACTTTACTTTTCGCCATTGTCGTCACAATGTTCCACTGTCGTGTAAAAACATCAATTTTGCTGTAAGTAATGGTAAGCCGGATTAGTAATGACATCAGCAGAATGTCATCATCATTATAGCCATCAGCAGCAACAACAACATCAATATCAACTAGGCCATCAGCAGCAGTGGAACTTCCGTCAGCTATATTATCACCTCCATCATCATTATCACCATCATTATCATCCTTATAATACTCTTTATCACTATCATCATCATAATTGCCATCATCATCATCATGTCAATCTTTATCGTCATTACTGTCGGCATCATCAGTATATTGATAACAATTAAATATGCTGTTGTTCTTATGAATCCTTTCTGCCGAGGTGGGGAGGTACTAGTCGATTACATCGACCCCAGTATTTCAGTGGTATTTAATTTATCGACCCCGAAAGAATGAAAGACCTCGGCGGAACTTGAACCCAGAACGTGAAGACGGATGAAATGCTGCGAAGCATTTCGCCCAGCGTGCTAATGATTCTTCTGGCTCGCCTTACGCTCACCGCTTAATAATAATAATAATAATAATAATAATCCTTTCTACTAAAGGCACAAGGCCTGAAATTTGGGGGGGGGGTGAGATAGTCGATTGTTTCACTGGTACTTAAGTTATCGACGTCGAAAGGATGAAAGACAAAGTCGACCTCGGCGGAATTTGAACTTAGGACGTCATGACGGACGAAATGTCGCTAAGCAATTTTCCGGTGTGCTAATGATGATGTGTTATTTCTTGTAATAGTAGTAGTGGTGGTAGTACTTTTGGTGATAATCGTGGAATTTATGGTTACAGTGTTAGCGCTGACGGTGAGTGAAATGTACGACGACAACGACAGCGATGGTCGTCGTAGTCGGAGCTGAAAGTTTGTGTAAAGAAGGAAGTATTGTTATTTGTTTTTCCTTTTGTTTGCTTCTTTGTAATTGCATATATTTGTGTCGTGTTTTTGTTTTGTGTTTTCTTTTCTTTTTACATTTTGTTCTCAATACTCCTGTTGCGTTCAGAAATCACGAAATGTGCAAAAGTCTGAGATACAATTAGCTTCAACATGTGCCAAGCAGAGAAATTGTTTGTACATGTGTTTATTTTTGAAAGAAAATAGAAGAAAAGAAAGACGAGGGAAGAGAAGTTTTAGGAATAATGTAGATAGAAAGAGAGAGAGAGAGGGGGGAGAGAGAGAGAGAGGGACAGAGAGGGAGAGAGAGACTTAGAAAAGCAGAGGAAGCCTGATAGGAGGAGGAGAGAACTTAGTTCAAGTTTGAAAATGAAACGGAAAATATAAAATTTGTAAAAATAAATAAATTAAAAAAATTGAATGAAATGAAAAACAAACTAAAATAGAAAAACTAAAGGCAGTAAAAGTTTTAAAAAGAAAAGATTAATAATTAAATTGCTGATGATTTACGTATGATTATTGTTTTTGAAAGCAAGTTAAAATTTGATATTTTATTCCCCGTGGGTATTTAAGTTATAATTACCCAAGATTTTCATGCAAATCGCTAAAATATTCAAGTTCATGCCAATTTTATTGAAATAGTGAATTTGATGCTTGGTAGGTGTCTCATGGTGCCACTGAAAATACGGTGAATATTTCAGGCAACGTCACAAACTCACCAAAGATTTTTCATTACTTTTTCGTTTTGTTTCTGTTTTTTTTTCTACTTTTTTTTTCGTAGGGGAGGTTATAGTGAGGAAAGAAGTTGTAGAATTTTATAGTAAGAGGAGAGTTTCACATTTATTCTATTTCTTAAATTTTATATTTTATTTTATTTCTTTACATATTTATATGTTATGTTTTAACTTTTGTTGGGGTTGCATAGGGAGTTTGATTTTTATTTATTTTCTAATAATATTTGCAGATGTTTTAGTCTCGAATAAATCTTAAAAGCCGTTCGCTCACATTTCGCTTTTAAAATACCACATGAATATTTACCTTATTTCAATTTTTTTTTTCATGTTTTATTAATTTTTCTTTCTTTCAATTATTAGTGCTGATATTGTGTTTTTACCTGTGTGTTTTTAATATTTTTTAACGTTTATAAAACATTAGTTGCAGTTAATGAGATTTTAAAGAGAATTACATTGTTGTTATACTAAAGCTTGTAAATCGCTTAATAACCACGAGTAAATGTATTTCTTTACGTCATAATGTATGTAGTTTTGTGTCAATGTATTTCGGTGAGTTCGTGTGAAGACATGACTACATGTCAGTAATGACGTTCCGATCAAAGTTCATATTTGTCTCATTGATGTTGTAAACAATTAAACCTTGACCACCTGGGAACTTTTTTAATGTCTCCATAACGAGGTTAGAAAACGAGACGGAGACTGTTTTATTACATAAACCATTCCCCCTCTTCGTTTGATAGCCTCGTTTTATTACATAAAAAGCTGATAGTGAGAAAAGTAGTGGTGGCTTGCTTTACTAAAAAGATTTGTTCACAAATGAGACAGCAAGAGAGACTTCCACTCGGTTACGCATAACTTCCACCTCTATCATCTAACCTGGAAATTAAGATGTCAAAGATTACTTTGGCAATATTAGATAAACGATGTCTAAATTGAGACTGTCGTGACTGGATTGCTTTTGACCAAAGACCTACATAACTAAGGCTTACTTGGTGTTTAAGGGACAACAACAAAACCTAATTAAAGATGATGTGTATCGTAACGCTTCCACAATGTAGACAGTGTTCTTCTTTGAACAAACATGATTTGACAGGTTTAGCGACTAAAGAGTGACGACATGTAACAGAGATGGATGGGTGATTTGTCTGGTTTTGTCGCGTACAACCAAAGAGTGGGGATAAATGGCAGACATATGATATCAGTAGGTGAAATCAATGAATGATGACACATTACAGAGACAGATAAAAACTGATAGACTCGAATCAATAAAGAATAGTCAGTGCCCACTACCCCGCCATCTTGACACCCTCGGGAACGTCCAGTCCAAATGTTGACTGCAAAAGATATTTTATTTGTTGTTGATCACGTTCTCTATTATCCTGCTGATTCAAAATGGAGATTTCGCTACTATTTCTATAAGATCGGATCATGAACCGTCATTAATCCGGAAGTGATCACAATAAAGTCACTCCATTGAGAACAATAGAGAGTAAACAGATATAATGTTTATAAAAATAGTATTACGGAGTCGTAGTTGTTTTTGTTGTTGCTGCCGTTGTTGTTTCAAGAACTGTTCTTGTTTAGCTCCAACTCAGCACTGCACACGTAATTCTATTACCAACGGCGTTTATTCATAACGATCTTACTTCTTTTGTCAGGCAGTGTGCATCAAGGATTCAACTTCTGACATCGTAAGAAGACATTTAAATGAGACTTGCTCACATATTCTAGCTGGTGAAACAACTGCATACCGTTCCCCTCCTTGGTTCATAAAAGTTATCATGATAAGACGGTAGAACAACAGATTGCAGGAATGCATCCGAAACTTTAGAATCTGGATTCAAATGAAACCGAGATCAACTTTGAATGCCAGAAGACAGGAATATCTTGAGAAGAAATGTAGAAGAACCACGTGAGGAAATTAGAACTCTACTCTCGTAGCTCGGTATTCGGATACCATATGTGTGTGTGTGTGTGTGTTTGTGTGTGTGTATGTACACCTATTTATACACACACACACACACACACACACACACACATATATATATATATATATATATATATATATATATATA
>NC_068995.1:5396198-5401173 GCF_001194135.2 Octopus bimaculoides | reverse complement strand
ATATATATATATATACATACATGTAAAACAAACCCCGTTTATGTACACAAAATTCCTATGATAGTGCCTTGTTTCTAGGCTACAGGCCGGTTCTTTCTCCATTGGTGAAAAATTCGAAAAATAAACAAAATGTGTGTGTGTATGCGTGTGTGTGTGTGTACAGAGTAACATGTGCGTGTGTATACATATATGTATGTACTTACATAATAACATTTATGGGGTGTGCATTTATGTGTGTATTTAAGTATATATATATATGTGTGTGTGTGTGTGTGTGTGTGTGTGGTAAGTGCGTATATATTTTTTTATATATCAGATAATCTCGATAATAAAAATTAAATCAAGCTAGAATCTAATATCCATTATATGTTTGTATCTACGTTATCCCACGGGGACAGTATTACAGCGGTATCTTTGCATAGATTCCTTTGAAATATGAAATGTAGAAGTTAGCACTAACCCACATACACACACCAACGTAAATATACAAACACACCACTTTCGTAACAATAACACAAAAGAAGCTCTGTGTGTGTGTGTGAGAGAGAGAGAGAGAGTGTTTAGTGTAAATTCTTCAACTATCTAACTCCTACTAGTTCTACTTCACTACACAGATAAACGTGAACATGAACCGGAATTTTTGTGTAAATTTAAATATACATTTGTATAAGCTTACATTCGAATACACTTGAAAGAAAAATTGAGCCAAGGGAAATAACTAAAATAAGCCAATGGCGTGAATTAACATACATCAAGTATATTTGATGTACAGATTAACGTATCATTTCAAGAGAAATTATTGATGTATTGTCATTTAAAACTTATAGAAAGAAAACAAAACGTAGTGGTATTTGATAAAAACTCATGGTGAAAATGGGAGATAATTTCAAAAGATTATAAAACTAAATCTAATCACTTGTTTCAGAGAAAATCTAATATGTTTGTGCAGACGCTGATATTTTTCTCTGTTACTTGATCTCATAAATACCGCATAGTCAACACGAGTCTGCTTGTCTTTTTATAGACAGCAAGGGTTAGCAACATACTTGGCTACTTGTAACTTAAATCGTATTAGAGAAAATTCAGCCATTTGTATGGATTATGATTTAAAACGAAAATTTTGTATGTACGTCATGCTGCATATCAGCAATTACTTTCATTACAGTAAATACACTCATGTACAAAGTTGCATACTATACATAGATATAATGAATAGACACACGGGATGTATCCTATCTGTAGAAGCATAAAAATATTCATGTAGGTATACACACACACACACACACACACACACACACACACACACACACACACACACACACACACACACACACACACACACACACACATATATATATATATATATATATATATATGTATATGTATATATATACACGTTTAGAATATCATAGAAGAGATTAATGATATTTTATTTTGGTCGAGTCAGTTCTCTTTCTCCTCTGTGTAAATATGAATGTATATATGCGCGCGTGTATATGTGAACAGTCTGTGGATATTTGTGTATGTGTGCGTATTGTTCTACTGAATCATGAAAGTAATTCTCATTTTGATCAGTTTTATAAAGACACTAGACCCACTCAACGTCAACGTTTCTAGATCTTAGTAGTCTCGTCTTCAGAATGAGCTGGGGTTGGCATGTGTTGCTGTCTGTTTACTTTTGGCAGAATTAATGTATTTAATATGGGAATTACGGCTGTTGTATACATCATGAGTAAGGTGGGAAAATATTTATTAGTTCCGTAATCTGTGTGTTTATTTGTGCATTTATTATGCTAAGGGTATTAGTGCCATCATTGATCGTCTATTTCTTCTGGGTAGTCTACTATATAAACTTTATTTATTCTTTTCCCATTTAACTTTGTTTTATGTTGAAAACTACAGTACAAAGCAATTGACCTTTATGGTGGTTGTATGATCAATTTTTGTAGATAGTCGGATGTGTATGAACAGGGTAACTTGCATGTTTGTAATCAATTTTGAGGTTGTAGGGCGGATTAAACCAAATTACAGTCCTCTTTTCGTTGTTTACTGTGTGGTAGGTGGGGGTCATTCAGATCTAGAATTTAATAGAAATTTTAAAGAAACTTGCTTGAATATAACCATTTGCACTAACTAAATGTTAGCCAGCTTCTGACACAAAACATTAGATTTGAAGATAATTAAATAATACCACTACATAAATATGATTGAAAATGATACATCCATAAAACTTCCGACTTCTCAACAGTCATAATTAAAAATCTTGGCAGCAAAAAAGATAAGAATACCTCTTATCTAACGTCGGATCGAGTTATCTTCTAGAAGAGATTTCTATAATAATGATGCTCTCGCTAGAAGTGGCTTCAGTGAGAAACTAATTTATATAGATAAGAAGCCACCCACCATAAAGCACAGTAGACATATGAAGAGGAAAGTAACTTGTTTAATCCAAATCACTGTCTAGAAGTCACAACGAATATAGCCAAGAATTTCCTAGTTCAGTTCCCATACGCAAATACAAACACCAAAAGTTTTTCAATTCGCACAACGTCATTGTCAGTTATCCCAGATTAACCACTAGAACCTCAAACACACATACCCTCATTTGGTCACAAAAGTTTTAGCTAACTTGTAACTGTTGAACTGTATCGGCTTGCTTGCTCAAACGATCCTCACGAGGATCCTCTTCTGGATGTATACGAGGTACACCGAATGATCATAATACACCAGATGGCGTGGAAGTCAGTTACAGTGGTTTAGCTACAATCACTTCCAAGGGCAGTTTTCTTTGATGTATTAACTCATTCCTATCACGAAACAGAATAATCCCTATCTCTCTCATATTTCGTTTAAAAACCAAGTAACCAGCGCTCACCATTCTCTCCAATAATATCCAATATTAATGATAGAACTGTACATATGTTAATGAGTCACAGACCTAGAAACTAAGCCTAACAGAAAAATTACAGAAGTCGCTGCAATCTCTCTTAACAAAAAATCAAAATTATCATCCAATTACTGCCACCAAAGAAGACTGTTTCCAGAAAATTTTAGAATTTAGCCATCCGCAGGTCAAAACCCTTAAAATTCCGTTTTACTTTTCTTTTCATTGAATGATTGTATTTGAGCGAAATAGACTTGAATCTCTTTATATTGTAGCAACATGAGAACTGAAGCAGTCTGTAAGTCTCAGATATATCCAAGTGCATGACCAACTGTAAGGAATGAGAACTGGAATCACAAGTGTCGAACTGGCAAATGCATTCTACCCGTGAGGGTTTCTCTGGGGTGGATGCGTGTGTGTGTGCGCGCACATTTGTGTGTGTATATGTATTTTTATATGTATATACAGGCAAAGACACCCACACCGAGATACACATATTGGTGTAATATTAAACAAGCAATGTGCGTTCGAACGTATTGAGTACTTTTCGACTTGCAGACATCTTAGCTCTGGAAATGCACGCGCGCGCGCGCACACACACACACACACACATACACACACACTGGTTCTTCGTCAATTAGCAAGAAATCTTGAAATAAAATTGAACAATGGCATACGTACATACGTACATAGATACATACGTACATACATAATACGTACGTACATACATACATATATACGTACATACATACATATATACGTACATACATACATACATACTCACATACATACACACTCATAAATATACATACTCATGCACATACATACTCACATACATACATACATACATACATACATACATACATACATATGTACATACATACGTACGTGCATGCATACATACGTACGTACGGACACATACATACATACATACATACATACATATCGTATTTCATACAGCATTTACTGACATTTAACTAATAAAAGTATTTTGTCTCGGTTTCTGTACACATTTCGGCAGTCTCTCATTTTAGTTTTACGTAACTAATTACTGCACCTACCAACGTATATGTATGCCTGTGAATGAGAGAGAGAGAGAGAGAGAAAGGGGAGAGAATGTAGTTCTCTACATATATGTTCGGCTTTTCGATATATTTTGCACTATCATCTGATACATTAAATGTATATCAAGAAAATATTGCCGTTGTGACTTCACTATGTTTCATATTACTAATTATTTATACAGACAACAGTATTTTGATAGATATGATGCCCTTATGGAGCTGCTCTGTGTGTGAATGTTTTTCTCTGCATATATGATAATGATATCAATGTATCACACTTGTAAATATCTGTAATATCTGATAAGGAAGATCTTTATCTCTGGAGATGCTTTTTTTTCTTTTTTTCTTTTTTTCTTTTTTTCCCCTCAATTTGTAGTTCCTCTCTGAGCCATCATTGTTACGACCATGTTGTAGTACAGTCTGACGCATTGTGCTCAGTATTTCAAATACATCATAGTCACCAATATTCAAAGGAAATTTTACGACTCCTGCTAATATTCAGCTTCTGAGTCGACCATTATTAGAACTGTGATGAAAGGCATCCAGTCTGCTTAGAACTACAAACGACTATATACGCTTTATATATTCTTTTATTTTTCCTAGTCATTAGATTCTGGCCCTTGCTGGAGCATCATCTTGTAGAATTTCCGATCAATAATTCGCAAGCTAACACTACTTAATGTATCTGTTTATCGTACCGCTGAGTTGCCAGCATAAACACTGTTTCTCCAAGTGTTGTCAAATGTAAAATCAATCGTAGAGGCAAATATATTCACACACACACATACACACATATACATTGATATATATGTGTGTGTGTGTATGTGTGTGTGCGTGTACGTATATGCGTACAACAGTCTTCCATATAGTTTCCGTTCAGAAGACGAGGCACTAAACTTCAGATGGCGGTTGCGAAACCAAGTTCTATACTGCAAAGTCACATACCGAATACAAACGTGTGTTCTATATATGTGTGTGTGTGTGTGTGTGTGTGTGTGTGTGTGTGTGTGTGTGTGTGTGTGTGTGT
>NC_068995.1:5393220-5395966 GCF_001194135.2 Octopus bimaculoides | reverse complement strand
TGTGTGTGTGTGTGTGTGTGTGTGTGTGTGTGTGTGTGTGTGTTCCTATGTATGAGTGTAACATGTAAATCTTACTTTATATATATAAATGAATTGCAAACAAATGCAATATGTTCAAAAATCAAAAATAGAGGTATTTTGATCATTTTTATATAGACAATTACTATTGCTATCATTATTATTTATATAGGCAATTATTTTTTTTTATTATTGTTGTTGTTGTTATTGTAGGGGTTTTTGTTTCTAATTTAGGCACAATGACAGCAATTTTGAAGTGGGGAGGTTAGTTGATTAAATCGACCCCAGAACTTAACTGGTATTAAATTTAATGACCCCCTCAGAAAGATGGAAGCAAAGTTGACCTCAGTAATGATAATAAAAGTAATTCAAGTGAAAATTGTAAATTCGTAATTTCAGCAGTTTCCTAAGATACCGAAAGCGACTCTTATATCATTTAATGGTATCTACAACTCTGAGTTTAAAACAGAAGGTTAAGAAGTATACTGAATACCTTATCACCTCACTAAAATTGTTTGTTCTCTCTCTCTCTCTCTCTCTCTCTCTCTCTCTCTCTCTCTCTCTCTCTCTCTCTCTCTCTCTCTCTCTCTCTCTCTCTCTCTTTCCCTCGGTTCTTTTACTGCTTAATGCTTTTTGACGGTGGCTACAATGGAAGGGTTCGAAAGGTTTTCTTATTCATCGGTAATATCAGCCCTATTGAGTTGTATGGTTATTTATTTATCGATCTCAAAACTGTACTGCTGATGTAGACCTAGATGTAAGGGGACGTAACTTAAGAGATGTAACCTCAACGTATTTTTGTACTACGCTGCTCTAATTCCAACAATGCACACGACAAATATAGATGGTAGTAACGTTTGTAATATTGATACAGAAAATGTGGCTGCATGATTGTTTTTGGAAGGATTGCATTTCTACGTATGTCTCTTTTATGCATGACATTCATTTATATACACACGCAATATATTAGTGTGTTTCCGTCGTGTGTGTGTGTGAGAGAGAGAGAGAGAGAGTATGTGTGTGTAAAATTCCCCCTTGGGACTGGAGTTTCACACAACCACGATCCATGTCACCTGAAGATCGCCGTGTCATGAAATTCGTGTCGCTAGAAAAATAATTCATTTCCAATAAACAATATCTCCTTCACTTCCACCCTCCATATTGAGTTATCTCTTCCTTTTTCGTCAAAAAATTGTAGCATATAAATGTGTGTGTGTGTGTGTGTAGAAGCACATGCATATATGCACAAAGCTATATGTGTATGCATGCGTGTGTGCATGTGTATGTTATTTTTGTATACATTTCTATGTAGAAATTTTTGCATATAATGTGACACAGTCAACGTAGCGGTTTATCTGCAAAGGCACTATATCTCAAGAGGTCTACCTCCGTTTTAAAAAATTGCGCCAACAATAGAAGCACAGCTGGAACCGACGAATATACAACCTATTCTTGTCTTGAAATGTCAAAGTTCCACCTGTAGTGATCTCTTCTTTTATTTTCAGCATTTTTTTTTCTCTCGTTGTGTTCAACTGCTGTTCGACATCGCTTTCGGTCTCTTTACTTGTTACTGAATTATCGAAATGTGTGAGAACATATATGTATGTGTATGCCTTCTGCATAAACACGTATATATATGTATACTTACGTCTGTTTTATCAAATACCATAATATTCTCATGAGGAAATGTGAAAGTTACAAGTCACTATATCTATATACATTTATATTTTATTCACACTTGCCTAAGTTCAATAAAATATTCATTGATAGATTTGGGTGATCAATCAAACAATATATATCAAATATCACATATTGTTTTTCAATCTAGTATAAGCAATATGCAATACTAAATACTACATTTACTGTATAATTATTGATCTGTAATCTTGTATGTATTTTGTAATTTAAATTGTTTCTTGTTCATTCAAATGGGAATATTTCATTTCATTTTATATTTTCCTTTTTCGTTTGCTTTTGTTTACGATCAAAGCTAAATTGTTTGTTTTATATATATATATATATATATATATATATATATGACTTTTTACCCTTTTTACTATTGTTAGTTTTTATTAATATTGATTTCAAATTTTGGCACAAACCCAGCATTTTAAGGGGAGGGTTAGTCGATTTTCATCGACCCCAGTGTTTAACTGGTATTTGTTTTATCGACTCCGGAAGGATGAAACGCAAAGTTGACCTCAGAGGAATTTGAACTCAGAACGTAAAGACGGACGAAATACCGCTAAGCATTTCGCCCGACGTGCAAATGATTCTGCCACCTCGCCGCCTTAGTTTTTTATTAATATTACTGACCAATTACTAAAATCGTAAATTTGCTGGACAAAATACTTATTTACTGACTGTAATTTGAGTTCAAATACCGCTGGAAGTAACTTTGCTTTTAACAGTGGAGCGATAAAATAACGTACCAGTCAAGCGTTGACTCGAGAAAATTGAGTGAGCATTCTTCTAAATTTGAAGTTTTGTTCTTAGTTTAGCACTAGTTTAAAGAGGTCTATTGTCGTGAGTAGGTTGGATCCGGCTATCATCTGTGTCCATTGTGGAAAATGCCATGCCAGTTGCCTTTAGTTGGATGAATCGACCCCAGTATTTAATTTCTTTTTTAAGCCTGGTACTTATTCTGTCGGTCTCATTACCGAACCGCTTAGTTATCACACACACACACACACACACACACACAAATATATATATATATATATATATA
>NC_068995.1:5390567-5393069 GCF_001194135.2 Octopus bimaculoides | reverse complement strand
TGTATATATATATATATATATATATGTGTGTGTGCGTGTGTGTGTGTGTGTATGTGTATGTGTGTACGTATATGTGTGTATATATATATATGTATATGTCCCTATATAAGTGTGTATATTTATGTGTGCATATGTGTATATGTATGTATATGTAAATATATACTTGTATGTGTATATATGTGTATATATAAGTATACATATTTATATATGTATATATACGTTTATACTTATATGTTTATATGCAACTCATATAAAAGTGCCTATATGCATAAGTGTATCTATGTTCGTATGTATATTCATATTTTCCTGTTTGTACGCTTATAAATATAATTGAGAAATCTCTAATGAATTGTTTCGCACTGTCATCGTCTGTCTGTCTATCATTTCTATCTTTAAGGTAGCACAGTATTTAATGAATGTCCTTATTACCTCTATTTATCCTTTAGTGTCTCGTCATAGCTGTATTCATCGTGGTTACCATTCTTTGGCCTCGGGGAACTAACACAGCAGACACTGTCATTTCGATCACAATTAAACCCTAATCGATTAGGTTTTCTCTTATTGTGGCACTACTTTCCACAACTTTTTCCTTTAAGCATTTCAAGATATCCGTCTGTCTATCAATCGATTTATCTAGCTGGCTAGCTATTGCTCTTTCTCTCTTTTTCGCTTTATATATCTCACTCTCTATCTCGCTCTCTCTTTCTCCCCATCCTTTCTCTCTCGCTCCTAGAAATATATGTGTACACACACACTATATATATTATATGTGTATACGTATAAGGAATGAACGAAATGCCGACACCTGCATCCAAAATGTCCTGGACAGAAATGAAAACTACAGAACTCACCGAGCAAGTCATCATTGTATAGTTCCGAAGTATCGGCTCTCTCTCTCTCTCTCTCTCTCTTTCTCTCTCTACCTCCATCCCTTCTTCTCTTAAATATCGGTTTCAAATTTTGGCATAAAGCCAGCAATTTCGAGGGAGGAGCAGGTCGATTACATCGACCCCAGTGCTTCACTGGTATTTATTTTATTAACCATAAAAGGAGGAAAGACAAAATCGACCTTGGTGGAATTTGAACTCAGAACGTAAAGACGGACGAAATACTATTAAGCATTTTGCCCGGTGTGCTAACGATTCTGCCGGCTCGCCACCTCAGTAATAATAATAATAATCCTTTCTACTATAAGCACAAAGCCTGAAATTTTGTGGGGAGAAGACTAGTCATTTACATCGACCCTAGTATTCCACTGGTACTCATTTAATCGATCCCGAAAGGATGAAAGGCAATATCGACCTCGGTAAAATTTTAACTCCGGACGTAACTACGGATGATATGCTGCTAAGCATTTTTCCCGGCGTGCTAACGACTCTGCCGGTTCACTGCCTTTACTCTTTTGAGTATTATCAAGGTATTACTATTGCCTGGCTTTCATGGGCCCATATATATATACATCTGCACCGTTGGATGCTCCTGAACCAGTTGTTAAGTATCCCACCCGTTTGGGATCGATGCTAGACGTATCGAAACAATTGTAGTGATTAATAAAAATTCTCACACAGAAGTATGTACGCCACTAAAGAATTTCAGTAAAATTGCCATTACTCTGATAATATCGAAGGAAATCAGACGAAATGTATGCTGAATAAAATCTATTATACATGCAAACATAATACAAATTTGGAATACAAAACAATAAACATTTTGAAAGATATGAACGAAATATTAATTTTTAAACGATACATAAATATGTACACCCTAAAGGATTAGTTGCTATATCCAATATTTGATGTGACCGCCAATGACTGCACTAAGTCTTCTGGTCATAGAGTCGACTAAATATCCGCATATAAACGATGAAATCGACCACCATTCATCCTGAATGATGTCTTTCAACTGTGTTACATTGCGGGGTTTTTTTTCTCTTCAACCTTTCTTTTCAAAACACCCCACAGATGTTCTTTTGGGTTTAAGTCAGGCGACATGGTATGCCAAGGCAATACCTTTACCTTTTTATCTGTTAAAAACTTAGTTGTCATCTTTGAAGTGTGTTTGGTGTCATAATAATGTTGGAACATGGAATGTCTTCTTAGTTCCTTGATGCTTTTCAACATTGTTTTCTGCAATATGTCACAATAAAGCCTTTAATCCATTGTTCTCTCAATAAATGTGAGTCGTCTTACATCAGCTGCACCCAAAGCATAACACTCCCGTCGCCGTTTTTCACGGGAGGCACGGTGCATTTGTCGTTATCATCTTCACCTGGTCGTTTAATACTACCTCATTTAATACCATCTGACCCAAACAAGCTGATCTTAGTCTCGTAAAAAAAAAAAAAGAAATTTATTCCAAAACTCCTTCCTCTTACTCACATAGGTTTCGGCAAAAGAAAGACGACTTGATTTATGCCTGGTAGGGAGGAGAGGCTTCCTACGAGGAATGCATCCATGAAGACCACACTCGTTCAAACTTCGGCGAACTGTTTGGGTGGATACA
>NC_068995.1:5387058-5390421 GCF_001194135.2 Octopus bimaculoides | reverse complement strand
TGTATTCGTTTGCTAATTAACTTGTATCCTAAACCATTCTTGTGCAAATTAAAAATAATTTTCTTCAAATCTTCAGACAATTCTTTTCCTTTTGGTGCCATTTTAATCTCAATGAAGAAGATTTTCACCACGGTACACAAATCAGAATTCCTGCAGATGCAATAACAATGGCCGGTACAAAAATGCCAGGAGAAATAATTTATTAGAATTGAAATTATCATCAATATCTGAATTTAATTAAAAAAAAAACAAGTGGATAGACTATTGAATATACTAAATTTCTTTTAGGGTGTACATATTTTTGTATCATTTGAAAATTAATATTTCGTTCATATCTTTGAAAATGTTTATTGTTTTGTGTTCCAAATCTGTATAATGTTTGCATGTATAATATATTTTATTCAGTATAAAGTTTGTTTGATTTCCTTGGATATTATCAGAGTAATGGCAATTTTACTGAAATTTTTTAGTGGTGAACATACTTCTGTGAAATACTGTATATGCGTGTATGTGTGTGTGTGTGTGTGTGTGTGTGTGTGTGTGTGTGTGTGTGTGTGTGTGTGTGTGTGTGTGTGTGTGTGTGTGTGTGTGTGTGTGTGTGTAGTATGAATGTATGTATTATTAGTAGTAGTATAAGTATTGTTATTATTATTTTCTCTGCCGGTTCTTTAATTTGATGGCTATCATTTCTCACACAAGGTATATGAAACAAGCCATATTCGATATCTCCTGCGTCAGTTTGTCTTGTAGAAATAGAAGTAGAGAACAGATGACTGTCAGTGCCAAAACACTTTACCAATAAAAGTAAATCAATCACATGTGCCTGTCTGTCTGTATGTATGCATGTATGCATGTATATGTGTGTATGTTTCTAGATATGGGAATGCAAATGATTATAGGCACAGACGCGAACAGGTTTAAAGAGAATGGAAGGGAGAGGCAACAACAAAAACAACGAATAATACGATACACACTCACACGCATAAATATATATAAATACACACACACACTCTTTCTCACTTACATGCACACACACACATATGTATATATATACACATATGTATATATATACACACACATACACACACACGCTCAATAACAGAGGTTTTGTTCTTCATTTCAAAAACAGGTGATATTTATCTTAGTATATCGACATTCCAGATATTCATGACCCCTAAATATGATAGAACATGAATAGAAATGATGGAGAGGAAATAAGATACAAGCCCATGGTGTCGAATTTGATCTTATAGAGACAGCAGTTTTGTAATTTGGTAAACACCTGTTTGTGAATCAATACAGAAGATAGGTCAATAGTATTTTCTGAAATTTGTTTCGGTCATTAGGCTACGCCCATGCTGGGGCACTGCCTTAAAGAGCTTAAGCCGAACGAATTAACCCCAGTGCTTGTAGTCTTTAAGCCTGGTACGTAGTCTGTCGGTTACTTAGGCCGAATCGCGACGTCGCAGGAATGTAAACACATCAGCTCCGGTTATCAAGTGGTGGTGAGACACAGACACACAGACACGCGTCGGGTTTCTTTCAGTTATCTATCTACAAAATCCACTCACAAAGCTTTGGTTGGCCAGTGGTCATAGTAGAAAACACTAGCCCAGAGTGTCATGCAGTGGGACTGAAACTGGAACCATGTGGTTGGGAAGCAAACTTTTTACCATACAGCCAAGTCTTCGTTTTTCGCTACTTCTGATAAATTTCCGAAAAACGAAATGAAACTCAAGCATGGTGCTCTCTGGTAGCACCGAGAGACCATTATTATTTGAATTCCACAAAGCATCAGAACAACCTCATAGCCATGTTAATTCCAATATTATACTTGAGACAGAATTCCTGTCAAAGATTTCTTTAGTGTGGAATGGCGGCTTCTGTTGATTATTCTAGGATTTATGGCGGGGTAGTTGTTTAATCTTCATCAGAGAGCTCTGTCCCAAGAATTGGTCTGATGTCATGAATGTACAGAACTACGGTCTATGCCAAGATGAAAACTTCGATACCGTGGTTTCCATCTTCATCACATTTCTTCTGTCATTTTATGCCAGAACTACGAACCCAAAATACCGACATATTAAAAAGAATCTCCCTACAACCAATTAATAGGATATTCTGTGTTGCTGACATTTTGCCTCTCATTATACACATTCACACATTGCTTCTAATAAACTGTGTATTTATCACGGCTCATACATATATCTATTTAATACATTGAAATAGGACGCATGTCCTACCATTTTAAATGCTTATAACAAGGTATGAAGCCATCTTGCCCTGGCGCACGTGCGTTCAAGACAGGTATACACTGGATAAACTAAATTCGTCTCAATCTTCATTAAGTGACGGTTGTATAACTAAAGCTTTATTCTAGTTTATTTATGTTAATTTTATGTTCATTTATGCTAATTCAGCACATGACTCTGACATTAAATACATCACTATCCTAATCACGGTAGAGTTTTGTCATTCACCTTCACTATTTTATAAATGATTTTGTTGTTTTTGTTCGCCAAGTATTTCGGCGTCACTTTTATCAAACTCATTAAGTACAATTGATTTATTTTTATTGTCAATTTTTAGAAATTTGAATTCTTTATATAAAGATATTTACAACGTTGACTATGTTTGTGATTGAATTATAAAAGTGTATTTCGGTTCTTTTTACAACTTTTCGTTTTCCCTTCGTGTGTGTGTGTGTATGTACATAGATAGATAGATAGATAGATAGATAGATAGATAGATAGATAGATAGATAGATAGATAGACAGACAGACAGACAGACAGACAGACAGACAGACAGGCAGACAGACGTATAGACAGACATACAGACAGACAGATAGATAGATAGATAGATAGATAGATAGATAGATAGATAGATAGATAGATAGATAGACAAACAGATGTATACATTAACATATGCTTCACATTTACATATGCTTCACATTTACATATTTATGTGCACACATATGAAGGTGCATTTCGTTTGACCATTGCTCTGCAGCCTGTACCTAATAAAGACGGGAGTTAAATGAGCTTTGGCAATACACACGCGTCAGAAGCACATGTGCGTCGAGCCACGTGGGTTTATTGCCTCGGGTAATATTTTAATGTACTAAATAGATTTACACATCATATATTTCACATAGCAATGCTCTCATTCATATTCTGGTTCTCCTCGTTGAGTGCTTTATAAATATTTTACACATGAAATAGTTCTTGCTGTCCTAAGAAGTTTCATTTTAATATGAATTTTATATTTTATTGAGGGGTGTCTATGTATATATACACGTACACATGTACTCATAGACACACACTATATATATATATACATATATATATATATGTATATATATA